>NC_056729.1:1417658035-1417960535 GCF_019279795.1 Protopterus annectens
CCTGCCAGACCACTAAAGAAAGCCACTTATTGTGTGCTCTGCTGATGCTTGTGATGGAAAGTGAAAGGAATTATGGACATCCTGTTACTGTAAAGTATACTGCAATTCCCCCAGCACAAATACACACACAAACACGCACACACACAAGCCATAGCTGCAATAGTTTCATACTGATTTCAGCAAATAAACTACATTGTATAACCCTATTTCTGGTATATCAGATCAAGTGACGTTTTTAGCACAGACCAAACAACAGCAGGAGTAAGCAACTTTTACCTACAAATGGTCTCTGTTACTGTTTTGAGGGTTTTTTTTTGTGGAACAGACATTTTTTTCCCTGGGAAAAAAATCGCTGTTCCGATTGTTCGGGATTTTCAGCTTTCACTTAAAGAGGGGCAGTCACTATTCCCAGATATTATTTTTCTAACCTTGCAAGCATTTTTCTTCTCAGTTGTTTTGCCAGCTTTGAACATTTAAGCCTTGGATGCAACTTATTTCTTCCTTGAAATAAAAAGTAAGAGAGCATTTCTTGCTATTCTTTTTGGTTCAGGCCCTCTTTGGATCAAAAGGTTGGAGAAAAGTTCTAAAATACACCTCAGAGTATCTATAACCCCATGTCTTCTGAGGGCCTAGTGGCCTGCAGACCCCTGCTTAATTCACCTATTACCTCCAATTATTGGACTGTTGTCTGATTAAGATGTGTTGAAAGAATGCAAGAAAATGCTGAAGAGTAAGACAAAAATATGAGGAAGAAAAAAATGTAACTAGAATGGTGTGGGGATGCCAGGATTAGGGGAAACAGAGAGGGCACCAGAGGATGTGTACTGGGGGAACAGTGGGCAATGGGGCACTATGAAGTACGTCTCATGGAACATTGCTTCAACTAAGTACAGTCCTTTGTATAAGAAACTGTTGAGTAGTGATGAATTGCATGCTGCCAGAGATAATGTGATAAAGAAGAGGGCCTTTGTATAGTTCTGTTCCACTGCAACAGGAGCTGGAAAGAACACGAACAATATTCCACTAACAGCCCACAAAAGAAGGCATCTTTACAACTGCTATACAAGTTATTGAATAATTCAGACCTGGCATGATCCTAGTCTTATTAATGAAGTAGTTGGGTTAAGGTTAGAATGTTATTTAGTAAGGACAGGTTTGTTATCACTGGTAGGGAGGACGTGTTCTGGTGTAGTCACACTTGTAAAAAATGTAGATTATTTTAGGAGTTGCCATGTGGACAGTGGAGGTTATATCAGGAAAGGCTTTGGTGTGTGAGCATAAGTGATTTACTGTTGAGTACATTAGAAGAAATGGTGCTATATTGTTATGCACCATTTGCACAAAAACTTCCACAGGATTTCTTTCAGGGAGAATGCCTGTATATAACCTTTAAGGGTAAATTGCTCTGAGTAGAAATTGTAATTGTAGATTTGGGGGTTAGAGGGGGTGTATACACAGGACCATGATGTGAAACTGGGTAAGGAAATATAGATAATTGGTGAACTGTTTAGATCTGTTAAGGAGGCCTGGAGAAAGTAAAGTTGGTTGTTGATTTTATTTTTTAAAATGGTGTTTTGATGGGACTGGAGAATTGGGAGCAAATTCATCCTAATACGTTCTGTTTCGCTTCTTGCTGGAAAAATGTTCAAGGGCACTCAAATTTAGAAACACACACACACACACACACACACACACACACACAGTTTGCTTTGTTAAACAATGAATACAAATGTGGTAAATAAGTATATATTGAGGAACATTAATCCAAAAGAAATATGCATTTATGTGTGGTCCACAAATATAAAAAAGAGAGACTGTGTGTGTGTGTGTGTGTGTGTGTGTGTGTGTGTGTGTGTGCGGGGAGTACCCAGGGTTTGAAAATCTCCCAGAGCCCGAAGTACACTTAATCCACCACTGCTCACGCTCACGACTGCACTTGTTTCCGATCTCTAGGACCACTCCCATTACTATCATTAGGAAACATTGTTTATGCCACATTGTCAGTGTGACAGTCACTCACAGTTAAACATATTCTGACACATACTTCCCAAAATGCTAACCCCACATATCAGTAGGAGAAATGATATCAACCACACTGTAAGCAAACATAACCCAATGTATGACATCACTGATGAGAAATAAAAACATCTACACTTACTGGCAGAATTGTTGTCAATAAGTAAAAAAAAAAAAAGTCATCAAAAAGAAAAAAATGTAATTTATAAGCTAACCGCATAATTTATTTTATTTATCAATTGTTGACCAAGAAAATCCGACTAGAACAGAGCCTATTTTCACCAGAGGCCCTGGGAGAAACACTCCAGATACATGTCTTTGGAATGTTGGATGAAACCAGAGTACCCAGAAGAAACCCACACAAACACAGGGAGGACACACAGAAGGCACCCCAGCCAAGAATTGAACCGGAGAGCCTCTTGCTGTGAAGTGACAATGTTAACCACTGCACCAATGCAAAGCCTAAATCATGTTAATAATTCATGCAACTTCATTATTTCTTCATCAAACCAATACTACTTAAGCCTGCATCTGCAGAAAAGGTTATTGTGTGGTTATATGGCCTGCTTTACAACCCTTCCCACTTTTCCACCCCCCCCACCCCCACCCCCCCGGGTATGCCTAGCATGTATGCCTCTGTCCATTGACCACTGTGCAAATGAAAATTGTTACTGTATCAACTGTACACTTTTGCATAGAAGAATGTGGTGATGCACAATGTTTGTTGACCATGCACTGATCAGCATAGCCCCCAAGTAACATGCATGCACCAACTTTTATCTTTTTGACTTTATACTGGCTTGTAGTGAATGGCATGGCCCAGAGTTGTGGACTAGGTGCTACCTCTTTTACCTGTGCTGCCACTTATCGTGCATAAGTATACCTGACGGGGTGTCATGTTGCTGCCATTGCCTAGTCCCAATTGCAGTGGCCACTTAAGGAACAAACAAAAGAATGACCTGCACTACAGTTGAGTATTTCATCTATCTCTGGCTATGGCAGTGGAGTACCAGTCCAACAGCATTAATGTTATGCAGAATTCAGCAAGCCATGAACATTCTGCATGCAGTAGCAGCGCCATACTGAATGCCCCCCCCCCCACTCTTCCAGGCAGCAGATACGACCTTCAGGCTGAACAAATATTCACTTAGTCATTGACTATTCGCAACTAGGATTGCGTTGTGTTGTAGCACGCTTCTGCAGGTCTCTGAAGGTTATGGACTGGTATCATTGGCTGAAAAAAATAATGGGGTGGGGGCACATGAAGATGTAATGGTTAACTACTACCTTAGACAGTATATAAGAAAATAGATATGGGGTACAAGTGTAGGGTGCACTTGCCTACTAGGTGTCCATGTGGCAGGAAGTGGCAATACAATAAACGTGTGTGTCATATTTAGGAATCATGGGTACTGCCAGTATGCTGGACTGATACATTGGTGATAAAGCTGCATGCATTACCCATTGTTTAGCAGTCGATGGAATGATACCCCATCCTATTATAATACCTCTCTCCCCTTGGGACAGAAGGGCCTGGGATAGCTACATGGATGCAGTCTATCACTCCAAGCACCTCAGGGAAGGATGCCAGTCTGTAGAAGGAACTCATGGTAGTGGATTAGTACCCTGGTGGCACTGAAAACATGATATGGTCATCCACATAGGCTAAGAGTATATTGAGGAACTGCTGCAGTATCCTTGAGGCATGTGCATGAGATATATCAAAGGTATCCCCAGTCTGTCTATAAAATGTCCCTGTAGTAAGTAAGTACATATACTGAGGGCTATACCTACCTTGGTATCTGCTGAAATAGGAAGGCCACACATTCCCCCAATTGCAGTCTGCGGTACATACTAGTCTGCCAAAGCTCTTCTAATATCTGTCCACACGACTCTTATAGTATCCCTGTCCTCTTGAAAGTGATCAAGTACTTCCTGCTTCTCAAAGTTGTAACAGGTAACCCTTTCACTACAGAACTTCCTCCATGGTTGCCAAGTGCAATTTCATACACCAGGTTGCTATACAAAAAAGGCAAGCACCTCAAAGTGAGACACAGCAAAACTAGCAGTAATAAGTATCTCTGCTTATTGCAAAGCGAGTAGAAAAGGTGCTATTTTCTTTATAGAATATATCTGAGCAATGTAGAGCTGTACAGAAAAAAGTGACTGAATTGCAAAAAGTGAGAAAGGAAATATCATTCCATTGAAACAGCATTTAAATATATGTCTTCATTTAAATGTCATTATACACTTACGTCTGTGACTTTGAAGCCTGCCACGTGCAGTATATGCATACGAATCACATCTCATCTACATTTATGTGGAACAACCTGATCACATGTGTAAAGACTATGAATGCCACCATACATTTTGGCTTTCAGCAATTGCAGAAAGATTATTGTTGGTTTTCTGTTTATTTTGATACATAAGTACCCACATTGTCCTCAAAAATAGTCAGGACATGTTAACATTACAGCACAAAAGATATAAAGAAATCCTACAATCTGAGCCTGACAGCAGTTAACTCATACCATGTGATGTTTTCAATTTTCATTCTTTCCTCAACTGTTGAGTTTGGTTCCAACACACAGATTCAACTTGGCCATTAGTTTAGCTAGTGGCCACCAAAAAACTCTCAAGCTTCTCCCTCACCCATAATGCATCAACCCCTAACATACTCCAAATCTTGTTTGCTGCTTTCATAATTAGACGTGATCATTCTTACTAGTTAATGCTCCCTGTTATTAAACTATGTGCAGTTCTTTCATACCATAGTTGGTATTGTTTGTTCTTTGTTTTTCTTTTTACACTTTGTGTAATTCTTAATACCATCGTTGGTATCTCTTGCTTTCTCTTTTTCTTCCATGATATAAAAGAAAGTGACTTTACTACTTATTTTTTTTTTTGTTATAGTGTTTCAAGATGTCAGAAAAAGGCTCTTCGGGTTTAAAGAAGTGTCAAAAGTGCAGACACAAGTCGCCCTTGTCTGGCACTCACACTTTATCTGTGTATTGTTTGGACCCAGACCTCCTCCAAGTTGATTGTGCTATTTGCAAAAACTTTAATCCACATGCCGTTGTGGACAGAAAATAATAAACTTATTTTGAAACAATTACTTCCTACTTCTTTCTCAGAAGCTATTGCTGGAGCTCAATCCCTCAAATGTGGGGGGCCTTTCACCAAGTCTCCTAAACCTTTAGGATCTTCAGCTCCATCATCCTCGGAGCTGCTGAAGAAAATGCATAAATTGAATGCGAAGACCACTGCAGTTCTACTAGCATCAGATCTGACAAACCCTTCTTGAATCCAAGCATTTCAGATCTAGGATTCTTACACAAAACCAGATACTCACCAAGTTTGGATCTGGTACCTTCAAGGGTACCTTCTCCATTCCCCCTCCCTAGCTTCCTCTCATTCTTTCAGAAGATTGTCCGAAGCTGACGTGGACAGAATGATGAGGAAATTCTCTCAGCACAAATACAGATGAGAGTTCTCCCAGCTCCTACCCCTTCAGGTCAGAAAATCCATCTTTGTACCACTCTGGCAATTTAAGCTTCTTCTGTGATCCGACTGATTGTTTTAGAGCCCCTGGATCTGAGCCTTCCAGGTTTGTCTGGTTCAAATCCAAAGATATTCTTTTGTTCAGATCCAAAGCTATCTCTAAGTGCACCGACTCCAATGTCAGGTCCAAGATGATAGAGTCAACTCTGAAGTTTGCTGAGCCATCTCTGCCCTTCAGAGCCTCAGCATTGGACAAATTGGCTCTGACTTCCAGCTCAGGTAGATTGCCTTTGGGGCAGGGGGAACCAATGGGCCAGAAGCCTGGCTTCTTGGCTCCATTGTCTTCCTTCTCCCCAGAGCATTCTGCCTTTGAGAAAGTGAATAGAGTGTTTTCTGCTCCAGCAGGATGGACATATCCTACCTTCTCAGATCTTCCCTCTGGTTCCTGTATGTCATTATGTCTTGAGCCCCTTCATTCTACGCCACAGGGATAGCCAGTCCAAAATCTCCAATTTATCCAACAGGATATTTCGATCTCTTCTGATACTTCTCCAGAGAACTCCCCCGGGAAGTCCCTAGGAAGAGGAGGTATAAAAGGAGTCACTTAGATTCCCCACATGAGTCAGTCAAAGAGGACAGTTGATTTTGATGAAGGGGAAGGGTCCCCAAGATCACCACCTGAAGATGTCTCCTTATAGGTGGTTGGTCCTCTGACAACCCTTCACCAGAGGAATTGGTATTCCCAGAGGCTTTTAGGGCTGTCCTGTCTACCTTCTGGGTTGCTCCACCCAGCAGTGAGCTCATTGACTTGATCTCAAGGTGGGTGTGGAAAGCGCCTGAAATAGTTAAGCCCATCCCCAAGAGACCGGAATAGATTTGAATTCTGGCACCTCCTGTAGGAAGGGAATATTGGAGCAAGGGAGTGCCTATAGATGCTATGGTTATGGCAGTGGCCACCGGGAAGGGACTCGCAGAATAGAGTTTTTCTGTCCATCCACCTAACAGGGAGTCTAGGGCAATGGACAAATTTTGGATGCGTGTGTAACCTTCAGTGACTTTTGCTCTCAGGTCATTGAACAACCTGACACACTTTATGAGGATTCAATGGGACTTGATAAAAGAACTATCAAAATCACTTTCTGAGACCACTACTGCTGAGGCTTAAACTTCTGTTGCTTCATAGTTGGCTGTCCTACAATCCATTTCTAATTTGTCCATGAGGCTTATATCGCATGCAGCTGAAGGTGTTTCAAGGGTGGTGGGTTCAGGCATGCCTATTAAAAGGCATACCTGAATGCACTTGTGTGATATTGTGGAGCCCTTCAATTCCTCATTCATCAATGCACCCTTTGATGGCAGTTCACTATTTGGTCCTAAGGTTAAGGACACACTCTTCATGTGTGAGCAGGATGGAAATAGCCTCTCTGCAGTGGGAGTACATTTTTCAACCTCTCAAAGGACCTTTTCTAGGAACCAACAAGGAGGGCAAAAAATGTGATTCAAGAGGTCCCAGGGTCCTTTTCAAGATCCATGTGGAGATAGTTCCCCCAGGGGCAAATGGGGAAGTGAAATGGAAGATGCCACCCACACAGCAGAAGAGGCCCACAGAATCAAGGGTCTAGAGATTCCTTCTCTGACAGACCCTACCAGTGCTCCTGAGAGGAGGACTGATTGTCCACTTCTGGAGGGCATCAGGGATCATTTATCCCTTCACCAGAGAGCCTGGTTAGACATCACCAAAGATACGTGCGAGCAGAGGATTATTTCCAGAGATTATATAATTCCCTTTTCCCTTCCACCTTCATCTGTATGCAAATGTCCCGATATTCCACCCAGTCAGAGGAAAGCTGCAGCACTAGAAATACAAAACCTCCTAGATCATCCAAGAGGTCCCACCAGACCAGATAGAATCTGGAACTTACTCAAGATTCTTTTTAGCGGCAAAGAAGACAGGAGACTGGAGACCAATTTTGGATCTCAGCAACCTGAACAAATCAGTTCAACACACAGTTTCATATGGTCACAGTTCAGTTCATTCTGCCCTTTTTGTACAAGGATGACTGGATGTGCTTGATGGATGTTCAGAATGTGCTATAACTTAAAAATGAACAGACTATCTAGAAGGTATATATGCGTCCGGCTAGGAGCTAGTCATTACCAGGTCAGAGCACTGCCCTTTGGCGTCACAGACTGTTAGGATTCTGAGTTTTTCTGTACTTGAATAACTGGTTCATTACTGCCCCAACCAGGCATCTACTGATAAGAGGATGAGATCAGGTACTCCAGACTTGCTCTTATCTGAGGATAACTATAAATTACAGTAAATCTCAGTTAGAACCATCTCAAACACTGGAATTCATAGGAGCGATTTTCAACACAGTATCAGTGACAGCTTCTCTTCCTCTCTTAAGAGTACAAACTGTCAGATTCCATACTGCAATCTTATCCCAATTGATTCTACAAGTCTTGGGTTCAATGTTGGCAGTTATGCTCCTAGTTCCTCTAGCAAGATTTTACGTGAGGATTCCTCAATGGATGTTAGCAACACAATGGTCTATTCTTTATCAACATGTCAGCCCAAATCATAATCACTCAAGCATGCAAAAGATAACTTTGGTGGTGGAGTTGATCAGATCAGGTTGTACAAGGCCATCTTTTCATTCTCCCTCAGCCCAAGGCTATAGTGACCACAGACGCTTCCCAGATTGGGGGGGGGGGGCACTTCCAGGGGAAAACAGTCTAAAGCACTTGGTCCCTCAAGGAGACCAATATATCAGTGTCCTAGAAATGACAGCAGCGCTCTTAGCATTGCAGGCCTTCCAGAACTCTCCCACTTTTGAGACAGTTGCAGTTCAGATGGACAACATGTCAGTAGTTTGTTACATTAACAAACAAGGGGAAACCAGATCTTACCTCTTGTGTTGAGAACCCTCAGAATGTGGCAATGGGTGATCTCTTCCAACCATTTTCTGATAGCATTGCACATTCCAGGGAAATCTAGTGTGATAGCAGACAAATTGAGAAGGTCCATTCTACTAACTCAAGAGTGGTCTCAACATGGAAGTGGCAAAAATAATTTTCCATCAGTGGGGCCAGCCTTGCTGCCATCTTTTTGCATCTCCCCTAAACAACAAGGACAGTAACTTATTTGCCCTGATCCCATCACTGGGGGAATCACTGAGGGAAGCTCTGCTCCATGATTGGCCTCCCGCTGTCCTCTGTGCCTATTCCCCAACTCCCCTAATTCCAAAAATTCTGCTGAAAACTGCCTAGTTGAAAAGCAAAGTCATTCTCTTTGCAACTTACTGGCCTTGGAAGATTTGGCTCCCCTTCCTTTGTGCCTCATCTTCTTTTCCCACCTTGGATTCTGGATCCATTTCCAGAACTCATGTGACAGGCATGGCTCATCCAGATGTCTCAAACCTCAAGCTAATAGCATGGTTTCTGTAATTAATTTAATAGAGAGGCAACCGATGCTCTCTTCTCCTGTCTGACATATACTTTTATCTGCCCATAAGGCTTCTACAAGAAAACTTTACAAAAGTAAATGGAAAAGGTTTGTTTTTTGGACACAACACAAACATATCGACCCCTTCTCAACCCCTGGGGAATGATTTTTAATGAAGGAGCTAGCTCCTCAACAGTTAGAGTTCAGTTCGCAGCAATCTCTAACTTTCATATTGAATTTGGGAATTCTTCCCTGGCTTCATCTAAGCTTTGTAAGGCCTTTTTCAAAGGCACGCTCCTGCTGTGATCCCCCCCAAAGACCCTTCTCCACCATGGGATGTAAATTTGGTAATGCAGGCCTTAATTCACCCCTCCCCCCCCTTTGAACCAGCAGCAAAATATGATCTTAAATTCCTGACCTGTAAAACTATCTTTATAGAGTTTGGATCATCAAACATTGTCCTCTAAACCTCCCTACTTGATTTTTTATAGGGATAGAATAACATTATGTACCAACTCTCCTTTCCTTCAACTAGTCCATTAATCTGCCAGTCATCTTTCCTAAATTTGGAAAGAAAGGTGAATATATGTTGCATTTATTGGCTGTTCACAGATAATTACATTTTTACTTACATAGAATAAAAGAAATTAGAACGGCAGATCAATTTTTTTTATTTATTTAACATTTGTTATCCGGGAAAGTCCAACTTGGAATGAAGCCAATTTTCAGAGGAGGCCTGGGGGAGAAATTCTCCAGACACATGTCTTTGTAACATGGAAGGAAACTGAAGCACCTGGAGGAAACCCACACTAACGCAGGGAGGACGTGCCAATGCTGCACAAAAGGGACTCCAGCTGAGAATTGAACCAGAGAACCTCTTGTTGTGAGGTGACAATGCTACCGATGCACCACTGCGCCATCCCAATTATTTGTGTCCTTTGCAGATTCTAAATTGGGCAAATTAGTTGCAAAGGTAACTTTAGTAAGATGGCTGACGTATTGCATATCATTTGTCTACTAGAAGTTGGGTTTATCCTTACCAAAACCTGTAAGAGCCCATTCAACTAGGTCCATGGCAACTTCTTCAGTGTTTCTGTCTAGGGCTTCCATGAACGATGTATGTGCAGCTGCAACTTGGGCCAATCCTTGTATCTTTATTACTCATTACAAATTGGATCTAGTCTCGAGGGGAAAAGCAGTCTTTGGCTCAATTGTGGTCAGGGCTAGCCCTCCTTAGAGTCCATCCTGGATTTTAGGTAGCTGGGGACTTTGTCCAGCAGTTGAGGAAAGAATGAAAATTGACAACATCAGATAAAAAAAGTTATGTACTTAACATAATGCTCCATATGTGTTGTTCATTTTCATTCTTCCTCAACTTCCCACCCACCAGCCCCCAACCTTTTTCACATGTGATTCTGGTAGAACAAGATCCTGTAAGGACACCATGTCCCTTATGTTGAGCTCCAGGTATGGCTTTCTGCTGTCAGGATTATTATATTAGTACTTCCTACTTAATGTAAACCGGCAAACAAGATCTGATATGTGATAAGGATTGGTACATTATGGGTAGGGAAGAAGCCTGAGAGTTTTGGTGGCCACAAGCTAAAGTAACGGCCAAGTCAGATCCGAACCCAGCAATTGAAATTGAGGAAGAATGAAAATGGACAACACAGATGAAACATTACGATAATTACATAACTATTTTTATGTTTCTTGTTGTATGAAATTGTAAATTCCTGATTGCAAGTCAGAGTTTGAGTTCAGTTTGTTGCAAGGACACTGGAGAAGTTGGTGAGGAAAGACAAGGATTGATGAAACAGAGCTTCTTCAACTCTTTGTTAGGGGGTTTGGTTGGGAACAAAAGCCTGGAGATCACTTTCTATGATAGACTTTTGAGAAGAGACCAGAGAATGCATTGAAGTGCTTACTTGTGAGAGTGAAGGCAATGACCTGCTAAGAGGTTACATCACTTGGGTAAGCAGGAGGCATCCCCTCCTAGGGGAAATTTTAGGGCCAGAAGTAGAAAAAAAAAACAACTGTGATGGCTGTGTGGGTGATGGCTTTCCTCAACTGTCTCTAGCCTAGAGGGACCATAAAAAAGGACAGAGCAATATAATGTCCACTGTGTGGATCACAGAGTTTATGGAGATTATTTTTGTCCTGTGGTTTCTGCAGTACACTGTGATTGCCAGTGTGGTCCATTAGCATTTTGGTGCAAAAGACTTAGGTTTGTGAGTGAACTGAAGTTGGGAATGTAGCCAAAAGAATAAAGGGGTCTGTATCACTTCATCGAATATGTAAATATTGAATGCTCACATGAGCGAATATTCACGTACTCGAAGTTTATGAAATTTTTTTGTTACCCTTTCCTCACTGTAGTGCGATGTTGGAGTAGGAATATATATTTAGTGGGGGGGGGCAGCCCCCCACAATTCCGTTTTCGATTATGTGAGTATTCGCTCATGCGAGCGTTATATATTCACGTATTCGATTAAGTGAAATATATGCAAATAAAGGCTGACCATCCAAAAAGAAATTTTCCTCTACAAAGGGAGGCAGCCAGATCCTGCATGTTATTGCAAACCTGGTAATGGTAAGTGTCAGTTACTACTGGGTAAAAGACAGAGAAAAGATGCTGAGACAGCCAAGTCCCATTACTTTTTTATCTTTGGTTAGTTTGCAGTATAGGGAGTGTTTGCTAAATAAACTACATGGTTATAGTTACCTTGTGTAAAGCTTGGCATGGATTTTGTAAATCAAATTAAATGTTACTATTGTGCTGCTGGGGGTGTGCAGTTCACCAGTTAGCATTATTTAAAAGAGAAGCTTAAATTAGGCCGGTATTTGAATCTAAACACCTCTTAGAATGGAAATACAATTATTATAGAGTTGTTTCTATAATGACAAATAAGATATTTCATTTTTTATTTTAGTTAACAGTGTAGTGGAATTTAGCTAAATAAGTTGATTACAGCAGAAAATGATGTGTAGTGCAGTTAGAATGAAGGTGTAGAATTTGTCTAGAGTACTGTAAGTCGGTTTAGATTTCAGACTAGGGCTGCTACCTAGGTGTTTAAGTTAAGCAGGCCTTGAAATCTAAATATTTATGCCTCAAAACAGGGTTACTGTCATAGGATGAGAGTCATAAACATAGTGTGTAATGACTAAGGGCTGTGCAACTCACACAGTCCAAATCAAGGTAATTTTAATTACTAAACAAGAACTGGGGACACCTAAATGGTTGGTGCACAAGCAGAAATGTGTGCAAATTACATATACATATCCTTTGCTTTCTACACATATAAATAAGTAGTGGAATGTAATTCAAAGTTGATGTTTCAAACACAACAGAATGCAAAGCAAGATGTCAGATAATTGAATAGCTGCAGTTAAACCAGTGACAGAATCAAATGGTGGACTGCAAACAGGCAATAGCTGACAGTTTAGTAACTAATGCAACTGTGGAGTGTGCATTGGCAGCACCAAAAGTGCTCTGGGACAACTGTGTTGTAACAGAATGCAACTACTGTACACTAGCCAAAGCAGATAGGAGCAGCAAGGCAGTTATAAAATGGACACCACAGCCCTGAGTTGGCAGTGTGATATGCGAGCCCATGGAGGTACAGGCCTCCTAAGGAATGCCAGTGCCATTGTAAACAAAGGTGCACATGGCAGTGTCACCACTGACAATAGGCACCTTTCAGTGACTTGCAGTAGACTGCTACTGGAATTTTCTGCCCTCCACCAGTTTATCATTATAACAGAGCCGGTGCAGTAGCATGTCTAAATATTTGCCAAAAGGGTGAAAGTATATCAGTGATGAAGGGAGTTTTTACACTATGACCAGAATAAATGCTGCACTTGGGGTGACTCATTGTACCCACATTAGCGTTTGTGTACCCAGCAGTAATATGCCACTCCTATGTATCACATATTAAACATGTAAGCAGTGAGTACCCATGGAAGAAGGATATGTATTATGTGTACTAAAGATCACACTGGATATCACAATGGACGCATGTAGTATGTCTTTTGTGTGCATCCTACTATGCAAAATGTGGTATCCTCCATAGCTAATTTGATTTCTGTAGTAAACATTTGGTGTTATCCATGTGTAAATCCATCTTTTATGGTGTTGAAAGAAAGCATTCACAACGATCAGCGAACTTTCTTGACACATTTATGTTAATCTATGTGCTACTGCAGTTCATATTCAAAGGTCAAACTTGCCCATTATTCCAGTGGTACGTTTACTACAGGCATTAGAATTCCAGTTACCTGTAAAGAATGTAATGTCTTTTTTGATGGGATTTCCATAATGTAATGCAGATCCTCAGAGAACTGGTTAACATTTATTTATTTCAGTATGTTAACCAGGTAAGTGGACCAGTCAGCAGACACTTTTCAGCCATGACCCAGGCACAGTAATGCATTACAAATAATGCATGTAAATAGGTATACACAGGGTAATATAAGGCAAAATAAAGTGGGCCTCCGCTGAAAACAGGCTCTGTGGAACCTAGTTGGACATTCCCGGTCAACAAATGTTAAATAAATAAATAAAAATAAATAAAATAAAGTGCGCAACTTATACAGACAATTAAAAAATGAGTTTAGTAATGGTAATTTACACATAGGCCTACAGGTATATACTAGGCTAGCAACCACCAGGGCCTTTATAAGCTTAGCCACACAACCCAACCCATTTTTGTCTCCTTGTAACATGTGCATCTCAGTTGTGGGGGTATGTTTGTTAGGAGAGGTGTGTTAGGAGGTTGCTAAAAAGTTATGTGCGGGGTATGCTAGTTAAGGAATGTTTACTGTCAGCCTTTGACTATAAGAGATATGGGAGCCAGCCCAGGTATGAATTTGCAATTTCACATCCAATGGTCAATATTACATTTGAATAGGGTTAAGGATGGACTCTGCTTCACATGGATGGGGAGCCTATTCCAGAGCATAGGGATTCTTCCTTTGAGTTAGATATTTGTCTCACCAGCACATCCTGTTTATGTTTGTAAGCAAAGTTCAGAATCTGGAATCTATTGTTTCTTGTGCTCCTCATTTTTTGGATGTGCAAAAGATCCATCAGGACCGGATATAAGGATGCTTTATATGCCAAGTACAGATTGATGCTCAACAACCTGTAGGAGACCGAGTACGGAGACAGGGAAGGTGATCTGTATAGGACAGTGTGTTAATATCCTGGATTCTCTTGGTGAGAAATCTCTGTGGGCATTTCAGCTGTTGTATATACCTAGTTAGGTACATGCCAAAAGTGGGCATTGTACTCACTGATGGGTCTGATAAAGGACAAGTAGAGTGGTACTATAACTTCCTTTGACCTGGATGCCATACCCTTACTTCTAGGGTGACATGGAATGATTTTCTTACAGCCTTAACTATGTGTTGGGCAAAGGCCAGATTACTGTCTATATATGTTATCAGATCTCTTAACTACTTGGTCAATTCTTAGGGGTGGCTTATCGATGGAGTAATTTTCCAGGGTAGAAGTATTCCTTCCCAAAATGTGTGGAAACATATTTACTTAATAGTCAACAGTATACAGTTAAGACAAAAGAAAGCAAATGTATAAATTACACAGGCAATTAGAAAACATGTATCAATAGCAATTTATAGCTGGAAATATAAATTACACAGGCAATTAGAAAACATGTATCAATAGCAATTTATAGCTGGAAATATTTGCACTTAATTGAATTATACACATAAAGCACAGTTACCTCTCAGCATGCACTTCTGGTGTAATTAAATGAGTGCACTTTTAATTTGTTTTTAAATGAGTCCAGAGTATTTAGTTGCCTGATTTCAGCTGGTACTTCATTCCAGGTGGCTGGCCCTAGTGTACTAAATACTCTTTCTGCTGTGCAGGGTTTGAATTGTGGTCTTGTAATTATTAGTCCTTCCTCTTGATTGTCTGCTATTGTGTAGTTAGTCTTTTTTATCTGTAATTTTGTTCTTAAGGAGATGGTGACCTTTTTTGGAACAGAATATAGATATGTGGGCAAAGAAGGAATGTTGTACTTTCAGTAACTGGTATCCCGTTTTTTGTAAAAGCTGACAGTGGTATGTCAATGGTTGGGCTAGTAGTGCAAAGTGACTGATTTTATTAATAGTGGTTTGTATTTTATGAGTATTTACACAAGAGTGAAGTGCTAACAGAAGTCCATATTCTACTTTTGGGATTAATATATTTCTTGACTATAGCCATCCATGCTGTAGAGGTAAGGAGATGTGATATCTTATACAAAAGCTTCAGGTCATATAAGATTTGGTTTATGGTATTATGTGTATATTTTGCTAGAGAATCTGTAGGATCTAAAGTTATCCTTGTTCAGTGACTAGTGTTAGTTGGTTACCTTTTGGGTCTCTAACTGTAAGTTGAGAGGTTGAAGCTTTTGTGGGTGCCGAATAGCATAATGTTTAACTTTTTAGGGTTAATTAGTAACATGTTTGTAGTTGTCCAGTGACATAAATGGGTAAAGCTTGCCTGTATTTTTTGCTGAAGGTTGCTGATACTATTGGCGGAGTCTACAATTAATTTATCATCAGCATATAGTATGAAATTAAGTTGCAGGAGGTTTGTGGCTCTATCGTTAATTAAGAGAGAAAACAACAGTGGAGCTAGCACAGATTCTTAAGTTACTCCTATATTGACAGAACCTTATATTGATAAACTGTTTCCTGCATACACCTGAAAAGTTCAGTTTTGGAGATAGCTTTTGAACCAAGTTAAGGTATTCAGACTAAAGTTAAATTTACTAAGTTTATAGAGAAGTAAGTCATGACTGACTGTTTCAAAAGCTCTTGTCCTAACGATAAACAGCCTCCAATTTATTTTTGAATTATTCATGTTATTGAAAGTGGAGTTTGTTGCTGTGTACAAGGGTGTCATTGCACTAAAAGAGTTTCTAAATCCGTACTGATTGTCGCAGAAAAGTTCATATTTATTTACATGTTCACAGATTTGCTTGTATGTTAGCTTTTCAAAGTTTTTAGTTATACAACCAACTTAACTTTCCCAGAGAAAACAGACAGCAAGAAATGATAAAATTTTGAAATTATTAAAATTAACTTTTTCACACAAAAACACAGTAAAAAGCACTTTTTAAAAGTAAAATATTTTGTCAGCCAAAAATGTAAAATAAACACAATTTCTCCACAGAACAAAATGGTTTCAATTACTTTTAACAAATGTGAACTCCTGTGTAAATGTACAGTTATGTCTCATATGACAGTCTGTTAAAACGCAAAATCCTAGCTTAAAAACAAACTTTTTTTTTAATGTGGAAGGTCTTTCTCCAAAGAGAACTTATGTGCCCAACAAAGCAGCAGCAAAAAACGACCATCAGTCTTTGAAAGCGCGTAGAGAAGACCTCTGTCCAACAGCATTAGAGCTATGAAGGGCTGCCCCCAAACCTGTCTTAGCAGTCAGCTTCAGCTGACTGATGGTTTGGGAGCATGGAAGGTGCCCAGAAGCTTTAGAAGCTGGCTGGTTGTTATACCCTTGGCAGGATATAACCCTTATAGCTTAGCCTACTGCAGCAATGATCATTTGAACATCTACTGTTACGTCAGGTTTATTTAAAAAAAAATGTACTTTCTGTTCTGTATTATATTGTCACTTCCCCTCTTGAGTTGAGGTTTTTTTTTCATTTCTGTTAAAGGAGAAAATAGTCACCCCATGTCTTAAGGAGCAGAGTTTGGATCATGGTGATCTTCACGGCTGTTGACATATTTCACACTTTCTCTTCATTACAAAGGTTTGTGACAAGATGGTGTATGTGCAGCATGGTTCCCATATTAAGGAGTATAGCATCTGTGATCTAGCAGTCCAGTTCACATTCTGGTCTCAATATAATACTAAGATAAGCTTTACTGGAGTCTTCCATGACCTCCTTATGTTGCAAAACCAGTAACCTATTCTGTTTTGGTCCTCCCTGAATTGTCTTTGATGTTCTTCGTGTTTCACTTTTGCAGTCATCACATTCGGGTTATCTGCTTCCAGTAGCCCGCAGTCAACCTGATTATCAAAGTCTTGGGTCCTGCATCGGTTGCTGTCTCATCTTCTGTGACGTCAGGTAGTCAGGGGTATAAAGCATGCAGCCGACGCCATTACATCAGTCTTTCTTGCCATGCCCAAAGCCGAAGCAGTTCGCAAGTGCTGGTCGGCCGACTCCTGAAATTTTCATTTTCAAGTTTCAGAACCAAAGTCTTCAACTAAAGCTAAGTACCCCGTTGGGGAAACTTTTTCTTGCTCTAAACCGATATCAGTAAAAGTCAATAATTGTATTTCTTGTGGAAAGCAAATAACTCATAAAGATTTTCATTCGTACTGTATTCCTTGCCTAGGCCCTGATCACGATGTACTTCGCTGTCAGTTTTGTGCCTTATTTAAGCAACAAACTATTCATTGTCCGTATATTTACGCTTCTAAATACTTTGGTACTCGGTTCAATTATCCAGATATGTCTTTGGTAAGCCATCCGACTACCGACATTCCAAAAAAATGTAAAGATAAAGATGAGACAGGCCGCCTAGGTCCAAAGCTGCTGACAACGCTTCGCCAGTTCACCGGTACTCAATGAGGCGCTTTTGCAGCCCCTGATACCCGCTACTTCAGATTTGCAGACCTCTACTGAGACTTATTCGGAGTCCTGTATGCTGAGAGATGCTTCAACTGTGGAACCTGTGGATGTCTCTACCTTAGATGGGTCCGGAGCCGCTGTGCAGGCATCGGCTTCTGAGGTTGTATTCAGGCCTACTGACTTGCATATTAAACCGACACCGTCTTCTTCTTCAAGACCTAAAATTCGAACCATGCCTAGAAAACTGATGCCCAGACCACATGGTCAGGCCTCTATGCCTAAAAAACAAATGATAAGAATGGCTGAAGACCTTATTACTTTAATCAGGGGAAGCCAACCTGAATTTGCTTATGATACTTCTGACCAGGATTCTGAAATTTCTGTTTCCTCTGATGACCAGGATTTACCCTTATCTACCTATGAGGATTCTGATGCAGAGGACTCTATTCCCTCTGCTTCCCCCCTCAGAGGATTTCTCTTTTGGTGAAACCTTGCATACTCTTAGGGAGCATTTTCACTGGGAAAGCCAGGATTACTCTGATTCTAAAAAGAGGCTCAGGGATTTCTTACTCCTGCCCCAACACAGGCCTTTAGCTATCCCTCCTGTACTAGACATTGTTGATGATGCCTTTTCGGAATCTAGCTTGGCCCTGACTCTTTACCTCCTGCTCTCAGAAAACCTGATTGATAATATTACAGGGTTCCTGACTCTCACAAGTTCCTTTTTAAAAATCCTACTGTGGATCCTGAGACCATTTCACAGGTACCCAAGGGCATTAAGGCTACTACTAGCAAAAATCCTACTCCCTCTGATAGAGACTCCAGGGTGCTGGATAGATGGGGTAAGAAGGTTTACACTTCTGCAACCTTGGCCATTAGGGCCTTAAACTGCTAGTTTCATATGTTAAAGTATCAGCAGCATATTATTGGATTGCTTAAACAGAAAATTATGTTGATTCCTGACTGTGCTGAAAATAAGGATTTACAGGATTTAATGCATTCTGCTTAACAGGTTGGAAAACATACTTTGCAATGTGGTTTTGATTCACTAGAGGCATCTTGCAGGGCTAATGTCACTGGGTCTGTACTTAGAAGGCATGCTTAGCTTAAGAAGCAATCTTTGCCAGATCATGTTAAAGCTAAATTGCTGGATGCTCCCTTAAATCAGGACCACCTGTTTGGCAACAAAGCAGAAGAAGTTCTTAAAAAGATGGAGGAAAAAGCTAAATCTATGCAAACTGTTAAAGATTTCCTACAAGTATAGCCTCCAAGATTTAGTAGGCATTGGCCCTCTAAGAATTGGTCCTTTCCTGACTCTTCCAGGCCTTCTCAGTCCAAACCCAGAACCAGCAGAACACCCAGGCCTCAGTCACAGGGTACACACAGGATTAAGCAGTGGGGGGGCTTCCACTTCCAAATCAGGGAGTAGTAAGACTTCCCCCTATGGTAAGCTGTCTTAATGACTTAACTTTACAACTTCCAAGCGCTTCTCAACTGTCTTCTCCTTTAGGGGGAAAGATTGCTCTGCAGGCCAAAAACTGGGAACTCATTACCCAGGACAAATGGGTTTTAAGTATAGTTTCCCAAGGATACAGATTTCACTTCCTCATGTTACCAACCTCAAACGGTTGGCCAGATCTACCCCCAAATCAATGGGCAGAGGCTCAAAAGCAAGTACTTTCTCTCTTAAGCATAAAGGCTATTCAAGCTGTGCCAGAAGAGGAAAAGGGACAAGGTTTCTACTCAAGACTTTTCCTGGTACCCAGAAAAGACAACTCATGGCGTCCTGTCCTGGACCTTTCGATCTTAAACACCTTTTTGGTGATTCCAAAATTCAAGATGCTAACTCTTCACCAGTTGCTTCCTATGCTAGGCAAAGATGCCTGGTTGGCAACACTGGATTTAAAGGAAGCCTACCTGCACATCCCAATCAGGGAATCTTGCAGACGATACCTACGCTTCAAAGCAGGCTACATGCACTATCAGTTCTCTGCACTGCCCTTTGGCTTATCTACTGTAGCCAGGGTATTCACAAAGTGCCTAGCTCCAGTCATTGCTTTTTGCAAGCAAAGAAATATTCAAATATGCCAATACCTGGACGATTGTCTAATTCAGGCAGAAAGCCAGGACATACTTTTGAATCATCTGGCATTTTTACAAAGGGTGCTAACTTGTCTGGGGTACACCATAAATGAAAATAAATCACATCTGGTACCCTGTCAACAAATTATATTCCTGTGAGCAAGCTTGAACACAACTTCCCAGATGCTTTCCTCATGCCAGAGAAACAAATTCATTTGACAACTTCAAACTACTGGCCACAAAAACCCTGCTATCTGCAAGGCAAATACTGCAAGCCTTGGGGTTCATGGCCTCCTGCATTCTAATAATTCCATATGCAAGACTGCATATGAGGAAACTACAATGGTATCTAAAAAGCCTATGGTGTCAACATTCTCAGGATCTAGAAGCAATGATTCCTATCATACCTTGCCTGTGGTTAGAGTTCCTTTGGTAGGCAGAGGCCTGCCACCAAAACAAGGGACTACCATTTACTCTATCCCGTGCCGCCCAAACCCTAACAACAGATGCATCAGACTATGCATGGAGGGGCTCACCTGGCATGGAAGTGCATTCAGGGCAAATGGTACCCAAGTCAAATGCACCTGCATATTAATCAAAAAGAAATGTTAGCTGTACAGAATGCTCTGACAGCCTTCAAGGACCACATTCTTCCAGGAGAATTAATGGTAAAGACGGACAACACCACTGTTATGTGGTACATAAACAAGCAGGGGGGTACCAAGTCTTACCCCCTCTGCAGACTAGCTATGGCTCTGTGGAACACAGCCTTGAGCTACCAAGTGCATCTACAGGCTCAATTCCTGCCAGGAAAACTAAATACAATGGCAGACGAACTAGGCAGAAATCCCATGGACCCACACGAGTGGAAACTGGAATCAAAGGCTTTCAACATGTTGATAAACAAATGGGGGAGCCCAGATATAGACCTGTTTGCCTCCCCCCAGAACTACCAATTGGACAAATTCTGCACAAGGACTCCCCACAAACAAGCTTGGAAAGTGGATGCTCTGTCCTTCAGCTGGAAAAATCTATCAGTTTATGCCTTTCCCCCTCTGCCTCTCCTCTCCAAAGTACTACTAAAGATCAGACAGGACATACTAAGGACGATACTGACTGCACCAGACTGGACACGCCAAGACTGGTACCCCCTCTTGTGCAGTGTGTCACTGCTGGCTCCATGGCACCTGCCTCAGACCCCTACCCTGCTGTCACAGCAGGAGAGACAGATTCTGCACCCTCAGCTTCAAACCCTGAACCTGGCAGCCTGGCTAACTACCTAATCTGTCTGTTACCATCCCGCAGTAAACAAGTGTTGGATGTCATTTTGGAGGCAAGGAGGCCTAGTACTACAAAATCTTATGCTGAAAAATGGAAAAGATTCTGTGTGTACAAGGGATGGACACAGCAGCACCCAATTTACCTCAGATTCTTCAATACTTAACTGAGATGCTTTACAAGGTCCTTTCTTTTTCCTCCATCAAAATTCACGCCTCAGCCATTTCAGCTCATTAGAGCACGGAACCACCCCTCTTCTCTCATCCACTGCTCAAGCAGTTCCTCAGAGGTGCCAAAAACTTAAGACCACGCAGGAGAGCCACAACTCCAGCCTGGGACCTTAACTTTGTATTGGAAAAACTCACTCTTCCTCCTTTTGAGCCAGCTGCAAGTGCAAAGTTAAAATTCCTTTCTTGGAAAACAGCCTTCCTTTTAGCAATCACTTCACCAAGAAGGGTATCTGAATTACAGGCCCTTATGGCAGTGGAGCCTTTCATCATCTTTCATGTGGACAGGGTGTCTCTCAGGACCAATCCCTCCTTCATGCCCAAGGTGGTATCCAGTGTGGCTCTTAATCAATCCATTCATTTGCCAACATTCTTTTCTAATCCACAGAATAAAGGGGTATGAATACTGCACTCCTTAGATGTGCACAGACAACTTAGATTTTACTTGGACAGGACTAAACCTCAAAGGAAATCTGAACAACTGCTGGTGGCATTTGCTGCAGGGGCAGAGGGGAAGGCTATTTCAGAGTAAACCATTTCTAAATGGATAGGCCATTGCATTCATTTCTGCTATAAGCACCATGGAAAACCTATCCCACAGGGGATTAGACCCCATTCAACCAGGGCTGCATCTACCTCTACAGCCTTTCTCAGAGGTGTCCCTACCAGGGACATCCTAGAAGCTGCCACCTGGAGTTCTGTACATACTTTCACCAAGCATTACCATTTGCCAGATGTTCATCATGTTTCACTGTTGCAGTCATTACACTTGGGTTATCCTGCTGGCAGGCTACCCGCAGTCGGCCTGAATTCCAAAGTCCTGGTCTGGCATTGGTTGCTGTCACCTCTTCCCTGATGTCAGTGCGCCAGGGGTATAAAAGATGCAGCCGATGCCAACGCCATTTTCTTCAGTCTTTCTTGCCGTGCAGTGCCCGAAGCAAAAGCAGTTTGCAAGTGCCGGTCGGCCGACTCCTGAGATTTTCGAAATTGAATTTCAAATCCAAAGTCTTCAATAAAGCTAAGTACCTCATTGGGGAAACTTTTTTCTTGCTCCAGGCCGATGTCAGAAAAAGTTAACAATTGTATTTCTTGTGGGAAGCAAATACCTCATAAGGATTTTCATTCTTACTGTATTCCTTGCCTAGGCCCTGACCACAACGTTGCTAGTTGTCGGTTTTGTGCTAGATTTAACCAGATTTATTAAGCGTCGGTACGATTTTGCATTTCATTACTTTGGCTGTAGGTTTAAATATATAATGCCGTTGGAACAGCCGACGACTGGAGTTCATGAAAAGCGCAAGGAAACATAAAAGGATGTTCCAAAATTCAAAATGTTGACTCTGCAGCAGCTTCTGCCTATGCTGGGCAAGAAGGCTTGGCTTGTACCTTTGGACCTCAAGGAGGCATACCTGCATGTCCCAATCAGACAATCTTGCAGAAGATACCTCAGATTCATAGCTGGCTCAATGCACTACCAATTCTCTGCACTGCCCTTTGGCTTATCTACTGCGCCCAGGATCTTCACAAAATGCCTGGCACCAGTAATTGCATTTTGCAGACAAAGAGGAATTCAAATATATCCCTACTTGGATGACTGCCTTATTCAAGCAGAGACCAAAGACATTCTACTAAAGCATCTGGTGTTTGTAAAAAGATTACTAATTTGCCTAGGGTACACAGTAAACAAAAAGAAATCAAAACTAGTACCCTCTCAAGAGATAATATTCCTGGGTGCAAGCTTAAATACAACTGCCCAGATGACTTATCTCACGCCAGACAAACAAAGGCAACTGACTTCTTACTTCGAAAGCATGGCAACAAAAACCCAGTTATCTGCAAGAAAAATTCTGCAGGCTCTGGGCTACATGGCATCCTGCATTCTACAAATTCCATATGCAAGACTGCATATGAGGAAACTACAATGGTATCTAAAAAGTGTTTGGACTCAACATTGACACAGCCTGGAAACATTAATTACTCTCATTCCCTGCTTGCAACAGGAGTTTCGATGGTGGGCACAGGCCTGTCACCACAACAAGGGACAGCCATTCACTTTACCCACAGCCAGGCAGACACTAACAACAGATGCATTAGATTATGCCTGGGGGCACACATGGCAGGAAAATGTATTCAGAGCACATGGCCCACAAGCCAAATGCATCTTCATATCAATCAAAAAGAGATGCTAGCTGTACAGAATGCCCTGAAAGCCTTCAAGGACCTACTTCATCCAAGACAACTGCTGATAAAGACTGACAATACTAGTCATGTGGTACATAAACAAGCAAGGAGGCACACATTCCCACCCCCTCTGCAGATAAGCCATGACTTTGTGGAACACAGCATTGACTTATCAAGTACACCTGCAAGCACAATTCCTGCCAGGAAAGACAAATACTTTGGCAGATGAACTAAGCAGAAACCTCACGGATCCCCACAAGTGGAAACTAGATCCACAAATCTTCAGCATGATAACAGGGAAATGGGGATGCCCAGAAATAGATCTATTTGCCTCCCCTCACAACTGCCAGCTACAGAGATTCTGCACTCAGACTTATCACAAACAAGCATGGAAAGTGGACGCCCTTTCATTCAGCTGGAAAGCCCTTACATTATATGCCTCCCCTCCTCAGCCTCTCTTCCCTAAGGTACTCCTAAAGGTCAGACAAGAGAAGCCAAAAATGATCCTGATTGCTCCAGACTGGCCACACCAGCACTGGTACCCAATCCTAAAGAGCTTGTCTCAAGGCTCAGCCTGGACATTACCTCAAATTCCTCATTTGCTGACCCAACAAAACAATCAGATCCTGCACAGCCAACATAGAACCCTAAATCTGGCTGCATGGCAGATAATGTAACCATTCAGAACACACCTCTCTCTAAAGCAGTTATGGATGTTATTTTGGAGGCCAGGAGGCCCAGCACCAGAAAATCTTATGCAGAAAAATGGAAGAGATTCTGTGCTTGGAACCAGGCACAAGGAATTCACACGCTTGTACCAAATATTCCTCAGATTTTACAATACCTAACTGAGATGCTGGACAGTGGCCTATCCTCATCAATTAAGATCCATGCCTCTGCCATTTCAGCTCATTACAATACGGACCCACCTATTTTTTCTCATCCGCTGCTAAGGCAGTATCTCAGGGGGGCCAAAAACATAAGACCTCCAAGGAGAGCTCCAATACCTGCATGGGACCTCAATTTTGTCTTGGAAAAACTCACACTGCCTATACTGCTGAGATAAAATACTTATCATGGAAAACAGCTCTTCTCCTAGCAGTGACTTCAGCAAGACGAGTCTCAGAGTTACAGGCACTAATGGCTGTGGAACCTTTTATTATTTTCCATCCAGACAGGGTTTCTCTAAGGACAAACCCAACATTTATGCCTAAGGTAGTGTCCAGTGTGGCTCTTAACCAAACCATATATTTGCCTACCTTTTATCCAAACCTGCAGAGTAAGGGGGAGAGACTTCTGCATTCTTTGGACATACACACACAGGTAAGCTTTTACTTGGACAAAACTAAAGTTTTCAGAAAGACTGAGCAACTTTAGTGGCATATGCTGCAGGATCGCAAGGAAAATCTATTTCAAAGCAGACTATTTCAAAATGGATGGGCCACTGCATTCGCTTCTGCTATTCACAACATGGCAAATCAGTGCCTAAGGGCATTAGGCCACATTCTACCAGAGCAGCAGCCACTTCAGCAGCCTTCCTCAGAGGAGTACCAACCAAGGACATTTTGGAGGCTGCAACCTGGACTTAAGTGCACACTTTTACAAAGCATTACCACTTACCTCTTTACTCTAAATCCAGAGCAGGCTTTGCCACTGCAGTTCTGCAGGGCCTCATAGCCACTCCTAATTCTATTTAGGCCCAGCCATCCAACCTCAGCTTTGGGATTCAACCCAAGTGTAATGACTGCAACAGTGAAACACGATGAACATAGTACAATTGTGTACCTACCATAAATGTAGATGTTCGAGTGTATTCACTGTTGCAGTCCAGGTTACCCTCCCACCATCCCCCTTTCACTGCTAGGACTTATCTGTACTTCTCTATTCTATACAACCTATGTGGTGTATGTGCTTGTAGATGAAGGTTATGTGCATGCTTTTTATGATCAGAATTTTTTAGCCTACACTTTTGGGGGCACCTGACATCTGGGGCAAAACAAAATGAAGAAAATGGCATCGGCTGCATCTTTTATACCCCTGGCACACTGACGTCAGGGAAGAGGTGACAGCAACCGATGCCGGACCAGGACTTTGGAATTCAGGCCGACTGCGGGTAGCCTGCCAGCAGGATAACCCAAGTGTAATGACTGCAACAGTGAATACACTTGAACATCTACATTTGTGGTAGGTACACAACTGTACTTTTTCTCTAAATCCAGACCTGGCTTTGCCACTGCAGTCTTGCAGGGCCTTATAGCTGGTCCTAATGATATCTAAATTCGTCCTCCCATCCTTAGCTTTGGGAATCTACCCAAATGTGATGACTGCAACAGTGACACACGAAGAACATAGTACAGTTGTGTACACTTAGCATAAATGTAGATGTTCGAGTGTATTCACTGTTGTAGTCCTGGTTACCCTCCCTCCAGCCCCCTGACTTCTTTTGGCTATACCTGTACTCTCCTTTACTATGCTTAAAAGCTTTTTGGTGCATTTGCTTTTGTGTTTGAGGTATAACCTTGTGTGTGTATATATATATATATATATATATATATATATATATATATATATATAAAATTGCTTCCCATTAGGGGTGCACCTGACATCTGGGGCAAGAAAAACTGATGTAATGGCATCGGCTGCATGCTTTATACCCCTGACTACCTGACGTCACAGAAGATGAAACAGCAACTGACGCAGGACCTAAGACTTTGATAATCAGGCCGACTGAGGGCTACTGCAAGCAGACAACCCAAATGTGATGACTGCAACAGTGAATACACTCGAACATCTACATTTATGGTAAGTGTACACAACTGTACTTTCTGTGACTTGGTTAGTCAGGGGTCCCTGTTGCAACAGTAATGCACATACTCTGGTTTTTCAGGAGCTGCACTACAGTGGTTTATTTTCTGTCTCTCTGGACTCTTACAATGTGCACCTTTATCAGGTAACTACTCTTCTTCTTACTCTCTCAGAAGTGGAGTTCATCTAGATTTCATCCTAGGGCTTTTGGCTTTCACTTTGTACATGTTGCCTGAACTCATTTGAAGAAAATGCTTTTTCTATCATTGTTAAGCAGATGCCATATAATCCAACATCTCTTTCTGTCATTATACTATGGTAGTGAAGAATTCCAGATGGGATAATTTGAAATGATTCTATTAGTAACCTTTTTTGTAGCTAGCTGAAAGGTAGCTGACATGGGTTTACATGCCACACTTAAGGACTCAAATCTTCACTCCTCTTTTCTTAAACCTTTATATTACATATGGGGTGACAGGTCTGAATTTCTATGAAAGCTGCATAACCTTGGGGTTATTCCCTGATACTAGACTTATAGTTAAGGACCACTTGTGATCTGTTATTAAGTCCTCATTTTACCATATAAGGAATATTGCCCTTACACTTTGTTCCATCCAAGGATCTGGCTATGCTTGCACATGCCCTGTTTTTTTTCTTGACTGGGTAATTTCCCCTATCTGGTGCTGCCATAGTCAGAACCGGATCAGTTGCAGCAGGGCAGAACTTTGCTAAATGTTATTGCCATCATCCTACATTTGTCCTTTGGAGCTTGCACTGGCCACTCATATAATTTTATACTGCTTTATGTTTCTGATCCTCATTTATTTGCATGCTTGACAGTGGGTCACCATACATAGAAGAGCTGCTGGTAACATCGCCCACTCTGCACTCTTCTCTATGCCAGCTTGACACTAATTATAGTTCCAGCAGTGTGGCCTGAGTTCTCAAGGACTCATTCCTTCATTATCTAGGCTCTGCACCTTTATGGCTTCTTACCTTAGTGATATAAGGAGCCCCTGGCTTTGTGTGGTTTCAAGAAGTTCCTTAAAAAATCTTTGAGTTAGCTTTTTTAATTCTTACCTTGTTATTATTTTGCAGAGTTTAATTTATTTAGCATTTTATCAGCGATCATGCCTCCCTCCCATGGGCCACTTTGTATTAATTTATATGTATGTATGTCTAATATAGGTTACATTTTATGCATAATGTTAGCCACTCTGATAGTTCTGAAACTGAACTTCATTTGTGGCAGGACTGTCCGGCTGACTTCCCAAATTGTTTCTGGATGGTGTCAAAGTGGGATCCACAACCCTAGGCCATTAAGGTCAACAAGAACAAAGATAACTAAAAAGTAAGCTAGGTAATTTCCTGATTACAGTCAAAACATTCCCACTTACTAGCTGGGAAATCCAGATTTCAGAGCTTTTGCAATCTTTGAAAGCTATTAGTACATACAGTACCATTAAGGTTTTATTTTTTTTCAGAAATTTTACAAGCAAAAGCTCCAACTGAGTCTGTACAACTACTGTGTATTTCTCAGTGTTGTGTAAACCTGAAAAAAAAACAGAGCTGTCAAAAGAACTCCTTAAATTCTAACCACTTCCTTTCACCTCAATATAAAGCAACTTTGGATCAATGTAAAAATGTTCTCTCTCATGTCCCAGATTTGTACAGAAAGTTGTAGTTTACATTCTTTGGAGAATTAGTGATGACCTTGAGTAGAACTTTCTGTTTATGAAGCTCTTTTCCTGTAACCCTTTGAGTCTAAATACCAAGTACACTAGTCTTTACATATAAAGACTCTTGTGTATCACCTTACAAGTAGCATGAAAAAAAATACATGGGCATGAACATCTGTAATTAATAAGCAGAGTTAAAGAAGTTGTAGTTTTAAAAATGATGCACAGCTGAACGAATATAGACTATGTTATATCCCTACAATAACAGATTGAATTTATACTACTCTATTTGAGTAGTACAGATGAACATAATCGTGGACTGGACGTAATGTTATACTCCAAATTAGAGGGAGAATGACCATGAAAATCCTTCTATAAAAAGAAGCAAAGAGTAAGGGATTCCTCAGAAACCTTACAGTACTGCATACATTAAAAATGAGAGGTTTTAAGAATATTTCTTTATTTATTTATTATTGTTTATTAACCGGGTTAGTCCAGCTGGGCTTGTGGCCCATTTTCAGTGGAGACCCAAGGAGAAAAGCTCCGATACATAGTATAAAATCAAAGATTTGGAACATTACAAATATAAAATTTTTAAAATACAGACATTTGCAACATTACAAAATATAAGTACAGAGTTTTGTAAAACTTGGAAAAGGCAAAAATACAGAAAGTTGCCACATTAGTAATAGATAATGTGAGTATCTTATGTCAAAATTATTATGTACAGGAAATAACAGTTTTACATTAATATATACACTGCTTAGCAATTAAGAGGGTGTTAGTTTGAGAATATGTGTAAGGCAGGCTAGAGGGGGGCATGCAAAAGAAATAGGAAAGATTTATAATAATAAGAATGTATAATATGAAGAATAATTTGGAAAGATGTAAAGAGAAAGACCTATGACATATTGTTAAATTTTGCAAAGAAAAATGATTTAGGAGTGTAGTTAGTGGTGTGGGTGTTTTAGGTGGGAGCATGTGAAGGACATTCCCATTTGGAGGCGAGATGGGAGAGAAGCATGGATTTGTAGTTGTTATGGTTTGGTATGTTACGTAGTGGTGTGGGGAGAGTGTTCCACAGTTTGGCTATGGTGTGGGATAGCAATAGTTGGCCAGGTGGGTGTAGGGGTTTGTGTACATGTAGGAGGTTTTGGCCTTTGGATCTCAGGGTGCGTCCACTTGTGTAGCGTGTTAGAGATTTGGAAAGAGAGGGGCATTCTGTTGGTTTAAAGATGAGTTTGTGGGCTGTTGTAAGTTGTAGGTATTTTAGGTGGTTGTGGAGTTCAAGCCAGTTCAAGGTGTGAAGGGAGTGGCAGTGATGGGAGGAGTTCTTGGAATTGGTTGCAAATTTGCAGATTTTATTGTAACAAGCTTCAAGTTTGGAATGGAGGCCAAGTTGTAGGTTAGAGAATAGGGGAGCACCGTACAAGAGAGAGGGGAGAAGGAAGGTTGATGCAAGGGTTTGTCGGGAGGAGGGAGTTAGGTAGCAGTTATGTCTGTAGAGGAGACCAATTTTCTAGTTGTTTTTTTTGATTGCAGAGAGGATGTGGGAATCGAATTTTAGGTTTTCATCAGTAGTAATGCTAAGTGGCTTGGTACTAGGAATGATTTCTAGAGGGGAGTTATTGTGGCTTTTGATGGTAAATTGGTCCTTTTTGAATTGGAAAGTTTTGGTAGGAGTGAAAATCATTAGTTTTGTTTTGTTGGCATTTAAGGCTAGGTGATGAGTCTGCATCCATGAATCTGTTTTGGAGAAGGCTATTTGGGTATTAAGTACTAGTTTGGAGGGGCAGGAGGCTGAGCAGATGATGGTGGAGTTGTCAGCATATTGGATGACTGAGGCGTCAGGGATGGAGTGGTGGAAATTGTTGATGAATAAGTTAAAGAGGAGTGGGCCCAGTACTGATCCTTGCGGAACTCCTGTGGGTGTAGGTAAGAAAGGGGAGGTTGATTCTTTCCATTGTACAGCCTGTTAGTGCATGGAAAGGTAGCTGGAGAACCAGGCTAAGGCTGAGGGAGATAGTGCAAGTGTGAGAGCTGGGAGAGGAGTAGGGAATGGGAGATTGTGTCAAATGCCTTTGAGAGGTCAAGAAATAGAGAAGATACGTATTTACCATTGTCACATGCTAGGTTGATTGTTTCAAGGAAGGAGAGGAGGGCTGTCATGGTGCTGTGGCCGGGGCGGATGCCGTGCTGGGTGGGAGAGAGGAGTTTGTGCTGGGTTAGGTAGGGCATTAGCTGAGAGTGGATGGTTTTCTCAAGAATTTTTGAGAGAGGAGAGAGTATAGCTATGGGTCTGAAGTTGGTAGTGTCTGTGTTCTTGCCACCTTTGTGGAGAGGGATTATGAAAGCATGACGCCAGATGGTAGGTACATAGGATTCCTGAATGGATCTATTTATGAGAATGTATATGGGATAGGCTATAGATTCAGCTGATATTTGAAGAAAATTTGCTGGGAGGTTATCAGGGGCATTGCGGCATGGTTTTAGCTTTTGGAGTAGTCGTTTAATAGTTTTGGTGGAGACAGTTTTAAGGGAGAATGGGGGGGGAGAAGGAGGGTGAGAGGAGAGGTTAGGGGGCAGGGTGAGGGGGTTGCATTGTTGGGTGGGTTGGGGAAAGTGGAGGATAATTTAGCTATGCAATCTATGAAAAATGTGTTGAATTCAGTGGCTGTTTCAAGGCTTGAGAGGTTAGGATTGGGGCTGGGGTTGGTATTACCAGGGTTGAGTATTGAGGAGATGGATGTCCAGAATTTCTTTGGGTTGTTTGAGTGCTTGGATTGCAGGTTGCAGTAGTAGTTTTTGCGATATTTTGTTATTGATTTTTTGGCTAGGTTACGTAGATGTTTATATTTTTGGAGGGTGCTGGTGTTTTTGTGTTTTTGGTATAGTTTCCACTTTTTGTTTCATTGATTCATTATTAGTTTAGTTTCTTGGGATAGCCAGGGGCAGGGATTAGTTTTGATGCATTTGGTTTGGAGAGGGGCTAGTTTATTAAGTAAAGTAAGGAAAGTTTGGTTAAAATATGACACAGCATTGTCTAGTGGGAGGCTTTTTAGTGGAGATCAGTTAGTAGTATTAAGACATTCAGAGAAGATTTTGGGGTTGAAGGAAGCTAGGTTATGGGATTGCTTGAATAGGTGTTGTTTTTCTATGTGAGAGGGTAGGCGGTCTATGAAGGCTGGTAAGTGGTCACGTAGGGGGTCTGGTATTAAACCGGCTTTGGAGATATTATTGGGGTCGGTTGTTAATATCCAATCTAAAATGGTACCAGAGGTACCTTGTTTATTTGGCCTGGTTGGGATGTTTATTAGTTGGGTAAAATTGTAGAGGTTGATTGATTGAGTTGGGGTGTCTAAAAGGAAGGGGGCTCAGTTAATATTTATGTCACCTAGAATGTAGGTTTCCTTTTTGATGTTTGAGCTAAACCATGAGAGGATGGCTTCTAGAGTTTTGGTATTGTCTCCAGGTGGGATGTAGATGGAGCAGATGCAGATGGATTTGTAGTTAAGTTTTAAGAAACCCACGGTCAATTCTGCATTGGCAAAAGTCAGGATGGAGTTGGTCAGAGGAGTAAAAGTGAGAGTGGAGGGGTAGATAATAGCTATGCCATCTCCTTTTCTATGAGGCCTATCATTGCGTATGATATGATAACCTGGGGGGAGGATTTCATCATCTCTGATGGTGGGTTTTAGCCAGGTCTCAGAGACTGCAGTTATGTCTGGCTGGTTGTGATAGAGCCAGGCATGTAGGTTGGGGATTTTATTATGGAGACTTTGTGCATTTAGGGTCATGAGGGAGATAGCCTTGAGTTTGTGTGGATTTGGGTTAGGGTGGATGTTACCTGAGAGAGAGAGAGTGAGATGTGGGGGAGGAGCTGACTGAGGAGGAGTAGAGAGGATAGAGAAATATGATTTTGCTGGGGGAGGGTTTTCTTAGATAAAGCAGTTAGAGTAGGGTGAGGTGGTGGAGTGGGGAGTATGGTGGGTTTGAAAAGATGGGATGGGTTGGAGGAGTAGAGTTCTGGGGAGATGTGTGAATATGGGTGTGATGTATGTGGAATGCTTGAGGTGGTAGTATGTGTGGTTAGAGGTAGGTGTGTGTTGATGTGGAGGTTAATCTGGGTAATATGGGTTAGCGATAATAGAAGTGTAGTTAGTAGCAGAGTTTGTAGGGGGAAGGTAGGCATTGTTGTATGGGTGTGTGTGGAGTGGAGTGTGTATGGGAGAGGGTGAGGTGTGTGTGAATTGGTTTGTGTATGAGAGTTGGAGGGGTTTGGTATAGGGTGTTTATGATTGGTGTAGGTGATTGAGGAGGTGTAGTGTGTGGAGGTATAAGAGTAGGAGCAGTGGCGGTGGGTGAGATTTGGGGGTAGGGTAGGGGAGCAGAATGAGCCCATAGGGTGAACGGAGCGGAATAGAGCAGAAGGAGAGCCAATAGCAGAAAAAAAGTATCAGCAACTGCTGTTTAAGTAGTAAGGTAAGCAGTGGTAAGTGAATAAGAAAATATAAGGGAGAAGTAATTTACAAAGATAAATGTTCTAATTCAAGTAGTTTGTGGTTTGCAGGGGGGGGGGTAGATTATTACCAGCCTTTTTGAGAGTAGTTGCTGGGATTTGAGATATTCAGTCAGTTTCAGAGAAATGAAGCCCTACTGTGAGTAATGTTGAACTGACTTGAGGTTGTTAGGTGCTGCCACCTGGTGGTAGTAGGGAGATAGCAGGCAGGAAAGGTGAGCAGGTTTTATTAATGGTGCACTATGAAATGTCCTAAGACACTATTAAATTATCTGGGACATAGAAGACCTGGAGGGGAGAGAGTAGCTATTGGTCTGTGGTAGGAATCTTTCCTGGTTTTCTTGTCTTCACTTACTTATGCAAGCAGAAAAGTAAATCTAAACATAATAAAATAAAAAGCACAGGAGCAAGACAATGAAGGGGTATATAATGTAGATATGCAGTCCCATAGACCAAGTAGCTCCAAATTCATAAAATCCAAATCAACACGAACAGGACTATTATATAAAGAGAATTTATTGCAGGACAGGTTAGCGCTTTCACTTAGTAGCTTCTTCAGACCTTAAAACAAAGTACCATATCACAATTTAATGCATAAATACTCTAAAACATATGCAGAAAATGAAAAAAAAATAAGAAGAATATGGCTTAAGTTAAATGGTCTACTTGTAAGCTGCAGGGCTAAACTATGTCACTTGGCAATTGTGCTATTAATTAAGAAGCACATTAGAGATAGTATTGGCTAAGTTTCTTCAGATATTTACTATACTGTGCCTGTTCAACACACTTAAAACAGTATTTCCAGAACAGGTAAACACAACATTTACAATAACAAATGTCAAAAAGCTCTCTCCAGGTTGTTAGATGATATTAAGTGGATATAATTAGCTAAGCAAGTATTCCCATGGTTTCCATAAGATCTAATTATTGAACATTTGAAGAGTTCAACAGTACCTAACTGTGTAAGTACGTAATGCTGGATTCATTTATTTTGTATGGAAGACATTCAGGTCATGAAATCCAGATATAATGCTGACTCGTGTAAAAGTCTCACAGTTTCTGAAGCATAATAAGGAAGACCAGGAAATAATATAATTTCATCTTCCTGAAACAAAGGACAACGAAGACCAGGAAACAGTATAATTTCATCTTCCCATAACAAAGGACAACTACCTGGAAATAGTATATTGAAGCTAAGAATACAGAGTTGAATGTGGCCACCCATACAAAAAAAGATAGTTCAGTGGTGAACCATGGTTGATGTAAAGGAGACACATTTTGCCCCTGTAGCCAGCAACAAAAGGGGAATACTCAAGGTTATTCTCATATGTAGAAACTGTACATATACGTACCTATGTATGTATATATGCATATCAGTTCATACATGTCCTCCAAGTATTGGTTTACCCCTGTAACACTGTCAAAGTCAAAGTAAACTTTATTGGCATTCAGATCAACAAATGCAATGTATCACTGGATGAAATTTCTTTGCTTGAGGCTCGTGTGCATTGAAAACAGTTTTCACAAGAGGGTGAAAGAAACATAACTGAAGAAATTCTAGACAGTACATATATAAATACACACATAGATAACTTTCCCAACACCATTCTGAAGATAGGATAGCAGCATAGCATAATTCACAGTTCCTGTATGTGTGCAAGTAATAATTTAGTTCAGATTGCATAACTTAGATAAACAAAATAATTTAATCCTCCAAAAATGCTAAGAGAACTCTATGAGGATCTGGTTGTCTCAACACACACACATACATATAGATATAAATGTATATATATTTATATCTATCTATTTAGATGTGTGTATATATATATATATATATATATATATATATATATATATATATATATTATAGATAGATTTTATATATATATATATATTTATATATATATATATATATATATATATATATATATATATATATATATATATATATATATATATATATATATATATATATAAAAATTATGTATATATCTATATATACGTGTATGTGGTTTTGTGTATATGTATGGGCAAGTACATACACCAATACATATATATGTATCTCTAGCTAGCTAGCTAATCAACCTATATGCACACACGTAGAAAAATACATATATACATATCAATTTATCTATCCATCCATCTGTTTATGCACTTACATACACCAATACATGTATATAGATCTCTGTCTATCTGTCTGTCTTGTGTTTATGTCTGTATGTAAGTGCACACACATAGAACAACACATATATACATATTTACAGCCATAATTAGTGGATATCAACAGAACAAAACAGAGTCTTCTGGCTCTGCCTGAATGTTTCAGCTTGCATCCTGTAGCTGCCTCTCACACCACATTCTTAACTCTTCTTCACTCCAGCCTAAACCATTTGGCATGCTTTTAGTTATTTAACTTGTACTACCAATTTGGGATCCCATTCCTTTAGTCCACCACCTTCACTTTGAAGTATCATTTCCTCAATTCTGAACTAAGGTTTGATGGTAAATTTTGCAAGTTGTGCCCTCTGCTACCTGCCATGTCCTTTCATTTCAGTTAAATTCCTTCACAAGTCCCATTGATATTTTTATAAATCCATAAGTGCCTGCCCATTTTTCTAAGTGAATGCAGCACCAGGCTGCCCATTCGCTGTTCATACATCTTCCCTTCCATTTCTTTGAAACAGTCTGTTGGCTTCCCCTGAATCTTCTCACCTAGTTTTTCTTTTTTTTTCTGTAGCCTCCAGAAGTAGAGTAAAAATTCCAGAGTCATTGCTTTCTTATCTAGTGCCTACTTCAGGTGCCCAATCTGGCTTCCAGCCCCTCAGAAAAAAAGTATTTCGGTTAAAATTGTAGTAAACCACTTACTGCGAATGTAACAAGAAGGCTTGACAGAGTTACAGTGCCACCCACTAAGTACATCAGAGCTTCAGCCCTAACCAGAATTTCAGTATCACTGTTTATTTCTGAATACTGGTACAACAAAGTCCCATTGCCAACTGCCAATCATTTTCTTAACAACTTGTACCTGGTATGGTTGCCCCCTTTAGTGACCCTAGCTGTGCTTCTGGAAAATTCTAGCTGTGTCAGTAGTGATCTGTAGAGTGAGAAGATTACTTCTATGCCCCTGTGCAGCCTAGCATTCTGTTGAGTCAGGTGTTTTCACACACTGATTTTGATCTTTCAATCTTAATTCATTTTTTAGCCCTGGTGTTTTTAATTGAGCCCCTCCCACATGATATTTCCCAGGTGCTGCATCTCTGATTTGTTAGTGCTGAACCTCAGCTACCACTTACTGAATTATACAACTTCCATTTCTGATTCATCACTTGACTATCTTTATGTTGTAAACATGTTTTCTATGTCCATCCTTATATCAAATATACAAATAGTGAAGAGCACAAACCCCAGGACTGATTCCTGTTGCACCGAATACACACTATCCTTTTAGTCTGACAATAACCCTCACTGGTAAGTCTCTCATACCAAACATGTGGCCACATTTCCACTCATCTGATGATTTTTGTCTCTCACTCCTATCTCTTTTAGTTTGCTCTGGACCCTCAGTGCTTCGACTCACAAGGTCTACAGATGTCCTGGTACAAGTCATCAAACAGTTCCCCTTCTCTACTTTTCCTTTCATAACAATCATAAAGGCATTAACCACTTTCTATTGTCTGTTTCTCCAGTCATTAAATCATATTAATTTCATTTAGCAATACATCCTGACAATGCTAGTTGATATTCTGGAGAGGGAAGTCACTCACTGATAATTTAAGTGGTCCTTGGCAGACTTACTTGGAAGTAAATGAACTCTATTGGCAGTTACGAACATGGGCGTATACTAATCCAGGTTTAAATGAATATGTTTCTGTTGCTCCAGTCTTGAAACTATTGTCTAATAATAGATGAATAGTAGTTTTTACAAAACCTTTTTTTGGGGTTCCCTTTTATTAACACCCAGGTTATTTGAGTAGTAAGTAGGTATAAGATGTGTTTACACACACAGAATAAAACATTATTAGCCTGGGACATTTTCCTTTAGGTTTACAGGATGTTTTGTGTATGTACGTATGTGGTTATGTGTGTGTGTATATATATATATATATATATATATATATATATATATATATATGTATATGTATATACATGTGTATACATATATGGTTATATAAAAATATGCATTTTTTTCGAATGTATGAATGGATAATCAAATCTGACACGGGTTTTACTTGATATAGTGTTCTGATTTGAGTAGTATGTAGTTTTATTAATACATATTTTATATGTTATGTGCACAAAATAAAAAATATGTGTAAATGTTGTCCTAACTATAAATATTGTTGAACAACAGAGTAGGACAACTTTAAGTTCATTTAATATAAAGTTTTTTGATTTAGTACATGTGTCTTAGTCGCATACATTTGGGTTTTTATATATATACACAACCCTCTTATATATACGCATACACATATACACATATGTATGTGTATGTATATATATAATTTTTAACATTGTAAATTAGATTATAGTAAATGAAATGTTTTTATTAGTGACTAAAGGTTATGTTTTTTTGACAAAATTTTATAACATTATGTAAATGTAAACTCCTTTTAATTTGATAGGTGTTTATATAATTGAATTTAATTAATTAATTAACTGTTTAGTATATAAACTAGGATGGTTGGCTTGTAAATTTGTCTGATGAAGGTGAGACATTGAGCTCACCGAAAGCTTGGTCTTGTACTTCGCTCACGTTATTTTCAGTGAATAAATCGATCTTGGGAGTGTTCATCTGCTTGGTTTTTGTTCGTTTCTCCAGTTTGTGATATTCTGGAGATAGTTTCCTCTATACTTTGGATTACTCTTTGCAGCATATTCTATATGATCTTTCTTACTTCTCAGCTCTAACTTACTAGACTGTAATTCATATGGCTGCTTTTTTGACCGCCACCACAATAATGTAACTCTGGTGCTCTTCCAGTCTTTGAGAATGTCCCATTGAGACAGTATTTTGAGGATCACTGGAGGGTTAGCACACCTGTTGCCTGGACTTTATTCTCCCATGGTGCTAAAGAAGCTCTTCCAGTCTTCTTGCATGGTGTATTTCCCTACCTGTTGCTTTTCTTGCTTCCTCCACCATCTTTATGAGTAGGTATTCTGGTTTATTTTTCATTCATGAAAATGGACGCAAATAATTGTCAGGATATGCACCAGCGGTTACTCAGTGATTGCAAATGAGTGTCAAAAATGTCAGGATACACCAGCACTTTAGTCAAACAGGTAACCTTTCTTTTGTACAAAATGCAGCTCAAGAGAAATGCTGTTAACACTTCAGTCATATTGGACACCCAGGCAAGAGGCTTAGAAATGCAATGTATTATGGGATACATGCAGTCTTAATGCCAATGCTGTACAATTGTCTTAAAGTGGAAATTGCTTTAGTTCATATTAAAAATTCCCTCTAGCCACAAGGAGAGCAAGATATATGTGTTATTCAAGCATTAACTATGAAGAGCTTAACCCTGTAGCACTGTACATTGTAGCTTGATATGTGTATATACACACACACACATATACTACTTTCATTTAATTCTTATTGATGTTATAGTGGTCAAAGATGTACAACTGTCTTACTTGCTTTTCTAAATGCATGGAGGCTTCTGACATGTCTTTCTGCTTAGGATCATTCGAGGTTACTGGACTAATGGCCCAAGAACCTTTTTAAGCCTAGCCATTCATGATCCAATTTTCCCAGTTATCAATGCCCAAGGACTAGAATGGCTTTGTTATATGTGCCATAGGACATCTGCAAGCTGCTTCAGTCCATAAGAGACACGTGACAAGTCAGGAGTAAATTTGCAATTTCCCATCCATTGATCCAAACTGCACTTGAATAAGCTCTGGGAAGAGCTCTGCTTCACATGAATAGAAATTCTGTTCCAGAGAAGGGCTAATCTCTGATACATACACCTGTCCCACCAACATGCTTTATTTATGTCACAGACAAGGTTTAGATCCCTAGATCAGGTAATTCCAGCACTGTTTTTTGAATGTGTAGCAGATTCATCAGGGATGGATCAGAGAATGCCTTGTAAGTTTGGCATAGATCACACCTCAATAGTCTGTAGGAGATAGAATAGAGGGACAGGGCTTTGAGGTAGTCTGCACAGGACAATTTATTTACACCCTGTATTCTTTTAGTGAGGAATCTCTGTGGCTGCTCCAGCTGTGGCAAATGTCTGGTCAGGTACATGGCTAAGGGTGCACTTTACTTGATTATTGGTCTAGGGACATAAACCTTGTCACCACAATAAACAGGACATGCTGGAGGGATAGATTCCTGTCCTAGAGATTTCCTATACTCTGGAACAAGCTAGTCATCTATGTTCCTCATTAGCACTCTTCAAGAAAAATCTTGAGTGGATGGGAAATAGGAAATACACCTCGGGGATCACTTCTGTGGCTCGGCTCGACAGGGGTACAGGAAATTAACTTTCTTGGGTGGTGTAAGCCAAGGACCCTTGATGGCTAGGCTTACTTAGGTCCTTGGGCTGATAGCCTAGTACCTACCTATGAACCTATAATGAGGGCTGAGTATAGTGGGACTAACATCTCCTTAAATCCGAATGCCATGCTCAAACTTATAAGTTGCTCCACATAGGATTTTCCTCACCACCATGGACACATAGTGATCAAAGTTCAGGTTAATGTCAACCTGAGTTTCCAAGTCCCTTACCACTGGGCCTTATTCTTAAGGGTGTGTTATCAATGTTGTAATTTGCAGGGGTAGTCATATTTTACTCTATGGCTCTGGCACCAGTTATTTGTCTGTGTCACACCCTCCTGGTGGGTATCTATATCTTTGGGGAATTTAGTGACTGTGACTACACCAAGCCTGCAGTCATCAGCAAATCTGGTTAGCCAAAGGCCCTCTACATTTGCCTTGACTTCAGAGAAGTATATTCTGAACAAGAGAGGTCCCAGTATTGCGTTCTGTGCGATACCACTAGTAACAGGAACAGGCTTCTTGGTGGAGGTGGATTCCCCCACCCTAACTTCATGTGTCATATCCATGAGCCATTTGACTATCTGTTAGGTGACATAGGGATTTATGCCTAAATTTATGAGTTTGTCTATAATGCCCAAGTTAGATATTGTGTCAAATGCCTTTGCCAGGTCAAAGTAGGCAATATGCACCATTTTGCCTCTTCTCAAAGATGTCCACCAGGTTTAGCAAGCATGACTGGCCCTTAATGAAATCAGACTGGGATGGGTCCAGTGTTTGATGATTTCCTATGTCTTTGTATATCTGGTCCATGATAATTCCTTCCATAGCTTTGCATATAAGGCTAGCCAAACTTATGGGTCTGTGGTTCTCTGGGTCTGTGTATGGTCCTCATTTGTGCAAAGAGATGACTGTTGCAGTCCTCCATTCTCTAAGGGCAAAGGCTGTCTGGAGGCTGTGGTTGAACAGAGATTCTAGTGGGCTTGACATTTCATGTTTCAAGCTTTTAGGAGGCATCCTAGGATATTATCTGGACCCACTGATGCATTGTTTTTAGCTTTGCAGAGTGCAGTGAAGACCTGTTTTTTAGTGGCAGTTGGGGAGAAATGGTAGAAGGTATTACCTGTCAGGGTGACTGAAGATGATGTGGGCATGTCCTTCAAAGTTTTGCATTTCAAGTCATTCAGTCCCACATGGGTAACTAATATGTTGTTGTCGTATTTCTCAGGATATATGTTTCTTAAGGGCTTTGTGATGCCAGAAGTCCTAGTTTTTGGAAGACAGCTCACTGTAATCCTCACCTTGCCCAGCCTTATGAGTGAGGAATTAGTGTGCTTTACAGTAGAGTCAAGTATCACCAAACACTTTCTGTTGATACTGTGGTTCAGAGTAGTTGATCTGGACTATTTTTTTCTTAATGTGATTCTTTATGGTAGGTTATGCATGAATGTCCTGATTTTTGCAAAGACTTAATATTCTTATTCCTAAGATACCTTGGGAGAAATATTTTTTAAATTCTCATTTTGGTATGATATATTGTGGTGAAAGTATATGAAGCTCACAGGCCAAGTTTTTAATAGAAGGGGAGGCTTCCAGATTATTTAGGTATTTATATCTCTCACAGATGGAAAATTAGTTCCGCAGTGGTGTAGCGGTAGCGTTGTTGCCTCACAGCAAGAGGTTCTCCCGTTCGATTCTCAGCTGGAGTGCGGGGAGTGCCTTCTGTGTAGAGTCTGCATCTCCTCCCCTTGGTTGGGTGGGCATTCGAAAGACATGAGTAAATGGGTGTTCCTTCATTGAAGGTTGAACATTGAGCTGGCACCTCGGCATTCATGAAAATCTACTGCCAATCATTAGCGGATCGGAGTTCCGCTGTAGTGACCCCTAACCAAGAAAAGACAACAACAACAACAGATGGAAAAGTAGTGTTGAGAACAAGGCATCTATACCCTACCGTAAGAGACCTATTGCTAAAATTCTGGCAAAAGAGGTGAAACTAGCAAGTTGACCTATCATTTTGTCCAGTGCCTAGATGTTTAGATGAGTAATGCAAATACAGTAGAGGGTGTATGAAGTTACGGTACAATGCAAAAAATATACAGGAGGGTTTCCAGTCAATGGTAGTTTTGTCCCAGATGTTTCAAATTTTAAAAGTAAGATGAAAAAAAGACATTAAAGCTTCTTAGTAATGCGTTGTGCACCAAACAGGCAATAAGATAAAAACAAAGGTAAATCAGTTTTAAGCAGGTTAAGGAGAGCTTGTTCTCAGTTTGATCTTCTAAAGCTTACAGTAAGATCAGGCTGGGAAGGTGAGAAAAAAATTCAGCTCACTTGGTAAACAACAAAATAATGCACTTGCAGTAAAATGCCTTGTGTACAGATACTCAGAAAAAGTCATCCCTTTACTTATGTATCCAGAGCAATAATTTGAGTGCAGGTTAAGAACTCGTCAAAAAAGACAAAAGGAAACAGTAGGCCATGCTGTAACAACTGCTTGAAAGCTAGTTGTAGAGATCCATCATTTGTCCAAGGTGGGCCTGGTCAGCTCAAGCAATAAGAGTGAAAAGCAGTGGGGAAAGGCAGGCTAGGTAGGAACAGGAAAAGTTTGGAGGCTTGTCTGGTGGGAACTGGTAAAAGGCCAGAGCTGGAGACATTCAGCCTTTTCATCACAGAGGTTACCAGATGACTTACTTTCACACAACCTACCAGCCTCATAAACATAAGGACGATGGTTCAAGTGTTAAACTAAGGATAGATTAAGCAGTAGCTGGGATACCCATTAGCCCTCATGGATGATTGCCCTGGGGTTGCAAAGGAATTTCCTATTTTTGCCCACTGAGTTTTTCAAGTTTTTGCCTTCTGCAATGGGTAGCTAGGTAGTTTAGGCTAGGCTATCACAGTCATGCAATGGAAAGCCAGGAAAGGTAAAGGAGGCCAAAGGTACAAGGGAAATGGGTTACAGGTCTTATTAGCTGGGCTTCCCACAGACCAGGTGGCCTCAAAGAGGGCTTCCCAGAGAACTGTCCAGCCTGACACATTCCACTGGTAGATTGTAACATGAAGCAAAAAAAATTGCTTTAACTTGAAATGGTGTAGGTTTATGTGAATGTTAAAGGACCAGATGTAGACAGTGATGCTTGCTTTGTAGCACTAAGGTGACATTAAAATAACCCTACCACTGTTTCACCAAAAACAGCTTTATTAATGTCACACATTGGAAGTGGCCTTCCTGAAATTCCTGCGCTGTGCACATCTTAAAATAGGTGGCTTTTACTCAGGATAATTGGCAATGAACACATGGCTGTGGCCATTTGACCCATTGTATGCTTGTGCGTCTCTTATAATATTCAATGCATCCATTGGCATGGTTAATCTATAAAAGGCAAGGTACTGGACATTTGCTGCTGAGATAGAAAGTCTGGTGATGATGATCAGCATTAGAACTGTGAATCTGGTCTGCTGCAACAACAGGTAACTGTAATAATGTGTGAGCAAAGATATAAAGGAATTTGAGTTACTTTGTCATTTTGCTTGCTGGGAGAGCTGAACCCAGTATTGGAAAATAGCTCTGCAATGAAGGAAAAGCAACACAAGAGCCACTCTGCAAACACATCTTCAGCAAACCAAAGGCATTCAGACATGGAAATTGTAACAAATAACTTTCTCTAGCAAGGCTATACGCTACAGATCTAACAGGCCCAAAACCTGGATGAACAAATTGTTTTGTTAAAGAACAAAACAATGCACATATAGTAAAATGCTACACAAACATTTCCAGCAATGAATATATTCGAACAAAACAAGTGCAATGCATTTTTTTATTTTCTTGGCATAGAGATTTTAAGAAAAATCAAACGTTTATATTTAAAATGTGTGCACAGAAGTATTCTGATTGCAGGTTAAGAACTAGCCACAAAGGGCAAAAAGAAACATGGATTCTTTCTATGTCACAAAAGTATTAGTCCATGACTGCAAATTATATTTTGCCTTTAAACTTAGACATGTGAGTAGCTATCTTTTGTAGCTGGCATAAATGTCTTTCTCTTTCTATATGGTTTATGCAGAATGCAGAATTGAGGCTTTGACACTAGATTTTCAATGTCTTAGTTGAAGACTGGACACCATAATAACATTTTGGTTCATTCTCAACATTTTGTGAGACATTGACAACTATTGCATATTTTATGTGGTACTTCTTCTTCTTGTGATTATGATACTATGATTTTGTCTTAATATATCAACAATCCATCATGCTTTAATAGTTGTGCTTTGATGTATAGTTCTTAAGCATAAGATTTGTGTCCAACAATCTGGCCGTCCATTTGGAACATGTTGAATGACAGCTTGCAACTCTCCATAATTCTAAGCAGCTTGATTAAGCTTGTCTAGTCTTTTTGTAGTAACTGGTCTGGTCATCATTAAGCTCCGCACATAGGCAGCAATGTTGTTTTCAGTATTAGATATTAATTGGTCAACTACAGGATATCTAGACAGCGTATCTGCAACAGCCAACTGTTTTCCAGGCATATGGATTCCTCTGGCATTGAACATTCTTGGTATCATTAACAATCTGTCGCACCTGGATGGTATTTTGCCTAAGCCATAAGAATTAATTATTGTGACCAATGTCTTCTGGTCAGTCTGGAGCTGGAAACTTTTGAACCATAATTGGTGTCAGGAGAATTTATCACAAGGCCACACACTTGCAAGACATTCCTTTTTGATATGTAAATATCTCTGTTCAGCACTGGTTACCATTTTATAGCAATAAGCAACAGGATGCACACTTGATCATCCATTTGGAGTAATGCTAAATGTAGACTGTAGCTCTAGAGCATCCGCATTCACTACTGTTGGAGATGCGACATCACAGTATGCTAACACCGGAACTTTCATTAGCATTTTTTTTACTTTGCTAAATACTTAGGCTTGAGCATTTTCTCATGATGAAGGTACATATTTCTTTAAAAAGTCAGTTAAGGAATGCAGCATGGCAGAAAAGTCTAGTACAAACATGCCTAAGTAATTAATCATGAATATAGTTAGCCTTAACGCAGTCACACAAGATGTTTTTTATAACTTGGCTATTGCTCTGACCTTACCAGCATCTGGTTTGATTTCGCTAGCACTTATGCTGTGATCAAAGTACTGGAGCTCATCATTTCTAAAGCATCATTTGCCTCAGTTAGCTTTAGACCAGAGTTTTTATTAATAAGAAGCACTATCTCTAGTCTCGAATCATGTATCTCTTTATCTGCACCATATACCAAGATGTCAGCCATAAGATCAAAACCACTATCTAGCCTGTTGAATAAATTAGGCATTTTAGCCTGGACAATTTAAGGTGCTGAGGTTAAACCAAATGGCAGCCTTTTGAAATAGAAGTTCCCATTGATGAAGGTCATCAGCCTTTGGCTTTATTTATTAAAAGGTATCTGCAAGAATCCACTGGAAGCATTTAACTTGGAAAACACTTTTGCATTAGCAAGCTTTGGTGCTATGTCTTCTAATGTAGGTAGGATGAACCTTTCATGCTCAACTGTATCATTAAGATTTTTCTAGACAGCGAATATTCATGCATGACCATTTTTTCTAATAAATGGGACCCCTGGAGCACTCTCCTTATTTGGTTTAGTAACAATGCCATTTTATATCAAGGCTTTATATTCTCTTAACTTCTGCCTCTACAGCACAAGAAATTACATATTCCTGGGTGTGGTCAAAGCATGCAGAACAACATTTGATTTTTAACTTAATATTTAATGGTTGACAAGCAGACCAGCTTCACCAAACAAATCATCACTGATATAATTTATTCTGGCAAATAAACCTATTTTGCAGGCCACATCTCTGCTGAGCAGATTATTTATGAATGGACCATCCAGTACCTAAACCCAAAATTCAGAATCAAACCCACCACATATCTTAAGAAATTCATCTTCCCTTCCTCAGTTTCATTAACTTTATTCCTTTTCAACTTAGTTTTGACTTTCCTGATGTAACTTACTACTTTGTTCCTAGATAATGTTTTTTCTCCTTATCTGAGGCTCCTGTTTTTATTTATTTATTTATTTCTGATTGCTCTTTCTTTATGTTTCAGTGCTTCTTCAAATTACATTTGATCCATATTTCGCACTATAAAACTATGATGTTCTTCGTGTTTCACTGTTGCAGTCATTACGCTTGGGTTATCTGCCTGCAGGTAGGCCTCAGTTGGCCCAAATACCAGAGACTTAGTATTTCTGCGTCGGTTGCTGTCACTCCAGGACTGATGTCAGGTCGTCAGGGGTATAAAAACAGGCAGCCGATGCTATTACATCAGTCTTTCTTGCCGAGGAGCCTGAAGCAGTTCACAAGTGTCGGTCGGCCGCTACCTGAGTTTTTCATTTACGAATTGAATAATCATGAAGTCTTATTTTTTATACAAAACTACCAAGTTTCTTAGGCCAAGAGTATGCGCTTCACCTAGAAAACTGACGACCAAAGCACATGCACCTACTCCCTTGCCACAACGACAAATGCTTAGAAGACCTTATCATGTTGATTAGGGGAAGTCAGCCCTCCCCTGCTAAGAGGAAAAGAGACCAGTCCTCTGGAGCTTCAACAGACCAGCAGTCTGATGACTCTGAGGTATCTGATTATGAAGACATGCCCTTATCTGCTTATGAGGATTCAGATGCAGAGGAATCCATTTCCTCTGCCTCTCCACCAGAGGATTTTTTTTTTGGTGAAACCTTACATACTTTAAGAGAGCATTTCCACTGGGAATGCCAAGACTATCCTCAGTCCAAAAAGAGACTCAGAGAATTTCTACATTTGCCACAACACGGGCCTTTAGCAATACCCCCAGTCCTGGAAGTTGTTGATGATGGTTTTATGGAATCCAGCCTAACTCCTGACATTTTGCCCCCTGCCCCTAGGAAACCAGACAGGTACTACAGAGTACCTGACACTCACAAATGTCTTTTCAAAAATCCTACTGCTGACCCAGAGATCATTTCCCAGGGGCCTAAAGGTATCAAGGCAATTACAGCCAAGAATCCCACCCCTTCGGATAGGGATTCCAAAGCTTTGGACAGACGGGGTAAGAAGGTATATACCTCTGTAACTCCTGCCATTAGGGCATTGAATTGTCAGTTTCACATGCTGAAGTACCAGCAACATATTATGGAACTTATTAAACAAAAATGGCAAGCTTTACAAACTGTGCAGAAAATAAAGAATTGCAGGAGTTTATGCACTTTGCAAGCCAAGTCAGCAAGCATACTTTGCAGTGTGGCTTTCATTTATTTATTTATTTTTTTATTTTACATTTGTTAACCAGGAGAGTCCAACTATACACATATTCATTTTTAGTGGGGGCCCGGGGAGAAAAGCTCCAATAGCATGTAATAAAGAAATTACACAAGAATATCATACAGAGATATAGGTTCTATAGTAACATAAGTTATGTATAGATTAACAATTCCTTTAGTAAAGTCAGCATACAGCATTCTACTAGTAGGGTTTATATAGAGTATAAAATATAAAGACAAGAAAACATTTTTGTTTGTCTTTCTAGAAACATCTTGCTCGGCAGCAGTCACTGGTTCTGTACTAAGAAGACATGCTTGGCTTAAGGAGCAGACCTTGCCAGACCATGTCAAATCAAAGTTACTAGGTGCTCCTTTGAACAAGGACAGTTTGTTTGGCACCAAAGCAGAAGAGATTCTTAAAAAGATGGAAGAAAAAGCTACGTCTATGCAGACTGTTAAAGAATTCTTACAAGTGCAACCTCCTAGATTCAGTAGGCATTGGCTCCTCCAAGTACTGGTCCTTTCCCGCCCCCTCCAGGCCAACGCAAACCAGACCCAGGGGAAACATACAACCCAGATTACAGTCTCAGGGTATGCAGAGATCTAAGCAATGGAGTGCCTCCACCCCCAAAGCAGAGAGTGATAAGCCACCTCCTTACAGAACAAACTCACAATTACTTTTCCACCCGTCTTCCCACCTCTGACCAATTGCTTGTGCCCCTAGGAGGAAAACTTGCCCTTCATGCAAAAAACTGGATGTCCATCACAAAAGACCGATGGGTCCTCAACATTATATCCCAGGGGTACAAATTTTATTTCTACTCACTGCACCTCCAAAAGGGTTCACAGACCTTCCTCCAAACCAGTGGGCAGAGGCACAAAACCAAGTCCTATCTGTGCTCTCCATCAGAGCTATTCAGCTGGTTCCAGTGGAACAGATAGGTCAAGGATTCTATTCCATACTTTTCCTGGTACCCAGAAAAGAGGGCACTTGGCACCCAATCCTGGATCTTTCAATTCTCAACACCTTCCTGGTGGTACCAAAATTCAAAATGCTTACCCTGCAACAGCTTCTACCTATGCTAGCCAAGGATGCCTGGTTAGTCACCCTAGACTTAAAAGAAGCCTATCTGCACATCCCTATAAGGGAATCATGCAGGAAGTATCTGCATTTCAGGGCTGGATCTATGCATTATCAGTTCTCTGCACTTCCCTTTGGCTTATCCACTGTGCCCAGAGTATTCACAAAATGCCTGGCTCCAGCCATTGCATTCTGCAGGCAGAGTAATATCCAAATTTACTTGTACTTGGACGACTGCGTGATTCAGGTGGACAGTCAGGAATTGCTGTTGCAGCACCTGACATTTGTGAAAAACCTCCTGACTGCCCTGGGGTACACAATCAACGAAAATAAATAAAACCTGGTACCCAGCCAAAAGATTGTATTCCTGGGGGAAAGCTTGAACACAACATCCCAGATGGCATTCCTCACTTCAGAAAAACAAGTCTTTCTGACAGCCTACTTCAAAAAAATGGCCACCAGAACCCAGCTATCTGCAGGGAAAATACTGCAGGCCCTGGGGTTCATGGCCTCATTTATACTGCTAATTCCATATGCAAGACTGCATATGAGGAAACTTCATTGGTACTTAAAAAGTCTTTAGTGCCAACATTCTCAGGACCTGGAAATAGTCATTCCTATCATACCCTGTCTAAGGACAGAGTTCCTTTGGTGGGTAGAAGCATACAACCACAACAAGGGACTGCCCATTACTCAACCCCATGCTGCCCAGACCCTAACCACAGATGCCTCAGACTATGCCTGGGGAGCACACATGGACAGCAAATGCATTCAGGGGCACTGGAGCCCAAGTCAAATGCATCTGCACATCAACCAAAAAGAGATGCTAGCTATACAGGATGCCCTGACAGCTTTCAGATCCCTACTCTTTCCAGGACAACTTCTAATAAAAACAGACAACACCACAGTTATGTGGTATATCAACAAGCATGGGGGAACCCATTCCTACCCACTCTGCAGGTTAGCCATGGCCCTGTGGAACATGGCCTTGGACATGCAAGTCCATCTGTAAGCTCAATTCCTGCCAGGCAAACAAAATTTACTGGCAGATGACTTAAGCAGAAACCTCCTAGACCCACATGAGTGGCAGTTAGAGCCCAGCACCTTCAATCTTCTGACTCAGAAATGGGGACCCCAGAGATGGACCTTTTTTCCTCCCCCTACAACTACCAGCTCAGCAAATTCTGTGCCAGGAACCCTCACAGCAAGGCCTGGAAAGTGGATGCCCTATTCTTCCAGTGGGTAACTCTCACCTCTGCCCCTTCTCCCAAGAATATTGCTCAAAATAAGACAGGACAGACTGAGGACAATTCTGATTGCCCTGGACTGGCCATGCCAGCAGTGCTACCCACTCCTGCACAGCCTGACAATGATGCCACCATGGCACCTACACCAGAACCCTATCCTGCTATCTCAGCAGGAGGGGCAGATTTTGCATCCGCAACTCCAAACTCTAAATCTTGCAGCCTGGTGTATCCCTTGAATCGTACCCCAGCAGCTCTAAGCAAGCAGATGCTAGATGTCATTCTTGCTAGATGTCATTCTTGAAGCCAGAAGACTCAGTACAAGGAAACCCTATGTGGATAAGTGGAAAAGGCACTGCTCCTGCAGTCTGTCTAAAGGAGAGGACACAACTATGCCCTCCCTGCCTTTAATCCTGGATTACTTAGCAACTTTAGGCCACCAAGGAGAACACCAACTCCTGCTTGGGACCTTAACTTTGTACTGGAAAAACTCGGCAGACTTAAAATTCCTCTCTTGGGAAACAGCTTTGCTTCTAGCCATCACTTCAGCCAGAAGAGTGTCAGAACTACAAGCACTTATGGCTGTGGGACCCTTCATTATTTTCCATGCTGACAGGCTCTCTCAGGAAAAACCCTTCTTTTATGCCTAAAGTGGTGTTCAGTGTGGCTCACAATCAATCCATACATTTGCCAACCTTTTTCCCTAATCCTCAAAATAAAGGGGAAAGGATCCTGCACTCCTTGGATGTGCACCGATAACTCAGATTTTACCTGGATAGGACTAAGCCCTTCAGAAAATCAGACCAGTTACTAGTCAGCTTTTGCAACAGGGGCAGAGGGCAAAGATATTTCTAAGCAAACGATATCTAAATGGATAGCACACTGCATCCATTTGTGCTACAAGCACCATGGGAAACCAACACCGCAGGGGGTCAGAACACATTCCACTAGGGCAACATCTACCTCTACAGCATTTCGCAGGGGAGTCCCTACCAGGGACATCCTGGAAGCTGCTACCTGGGGTTCAGTACACACCTTCACCAAGCACTACCATTTGCTTATCTTCCCCAAATCCAGTGCAGGCTTTGCAACAGCAGTTCTGCAGGACATTCTAGCCAGCCCTAACTCAACTTGACTGCCTCCACCCTTTTTTTTCAGCTTTGGGAATCCACCCGTGTGTGATGACTGCAACAGTGAAACACGAAAAACATAGTACAATTGTGTATACTTACCATAAATGCAGATGTTCGAGTGTATTCACTGTTGCTGTCCTGGTTTCCCTCCCTCCCTCCAACCCCCTGGTTTCTCTCTCTCTCTCTCTCTCACTCTCCCTCTGTCTACAGTCTCTCTATGCCTTTTACTCACCCCCTTTCAGGGGTATTGCTATTGTTATTTACTTTTTACTGGTGGTGTTTTCCTCCACCATAACTTAGCTCCCTATTGGGGGGCTCCTGACATTTGGGGTAAGAAAAACTGATGTAATGGTGTTGGCTGCCTGTTTTTATACCCCTGATGACCTGATGTCAGTCCTGGAGCAACAGCAAGAGATGCAGAAATACAAAGTCTCTGGTATTCGGGCTGACTGAGGGCTACCTGCAGGCAGATAACCCAAGTGTGATGACTGTAACAGTGAATACACTCGAACATCTACATTTATGGTAAGTGTACACAACTGTACTTTTCTTCTCACATTTACCTCTAACAATGCATAGACTGTTATTACTCACTTGTTACTTTTGTAGAATATGTGACTATATATATATATATATATATATATATATATATATATATATATATATATATATATATAGGAGTTAAGTGTGCAAAAGCAACCTTTAAAGCAGGAACACTGCAACACCAAGAAAACATCAGTTTGGGACAAGAATGTGATATAAAAGAACTTGAGCAAGATGGAATCTATAAATATTTGGGAACTGATGAAGGATCAACAGTAAAACATGAACAAATGTGAATAAAACTTAGTAAGGAGTACTTCAGAAGGCTTAAATTAATCCTGAAAACAGTTTTGACATCTAGGAACAACATCCGTGCTATAAACCAATTTGCTCTTACTGTCCTAACGTACAGTTTTGGACTGAATGACTGGCCCCAAAACATTCTGGATAAATTAGATAGGAAAACAAAAAAGGATGCTGCATGCTCACCAAATGATTTATAAAAATCAGTGTATACCAAGATTATATTTTCCCCATTCTGAAGGAGGGGTCGGCCTCCTTGAAATTGATTACATGTATATATCTGCAATCATGGGACTCCACACATATCTGCTGATATCACAAGACCCAAACATTGTGAAAGTTTTGAAACATGAGAAGAATAAATCTAAGATGACTTCCCTGCTTAGGCTAGCAGAAGCATATAGGTGTCAAGCAGGAATGGAAATAAAACCACAAGTAGATACAAATCAGACAGTAACTGAATGTGCCAAAAAACAAAAGAAATAATATAATGTGAAGGACCAGATGAGATGGCAAGAAATGTGAAAAAATCATAAATATAGTTGCAAGTATAGAAAACGTCTGGAAGAATCTCATGTTGATCAGCAATGAACACAGGAATAGTTAAGGAGAGGTGAATTTAAACCAAGAGATGAAAGGTTAATATTGGTGGCCCAAGGTAGTGGGCTATGTACACGTTGGTTTGCAAAGTCCATTGAACTTCTGGGAGAAACAGACAAATGCAGGTTTTGTAAAACAGAACTGGAACAGTTGCACACCTTGTTGCTGGTTGTGACATACTAATGGAAGAAGGACTGTATACTGAAAGGCATAATAATGTGGTGAGACTGTTGCACTGGGGATTGTGCAAGCATTATGGTTCTGAAGTGGCTGAAAAGTGGAAAAGCACCGGAAATATGAGCCACAAAGCGTCATAGAAAATTATGGTCTACATCACATGGGATCACCCATTACCAACAGTTCAAAAGACAGATGCTAGAAAACCTGATATAGTGGTCCAGGAAAAGAAGACAAAAGTAGCATTGATCATTGAAATTGCCACACCCAGTGACTACAGTGTCCTGCACAGAGAGAGAGAGAAAGACGCACACAAAGTCATAAAATATTAGGATTTGCAAGCAGAAACAAGAGCAATGTGGAAGAATGATACCCAGAAAGTTCCATTAGTAGTAGGAGCAATGGGTCTTATAAAAAAGAGTCTACAATTCTATTTAAATACACTACCAATACATGTAACTTCATACAAATTGCAGGAGTCATTACTGGGAACATTGCGGGTACTGCGAAGAGCACTTTTGGCTGACGTCAGAGTGAAACAATACTAATTTCATTAATTTTAATCGTACTTTGACTTAGGAATGGGGTCCATTCCTGTCATGATATTAGAAACCCAAAAGATTTGGAGAAATTAAAAAAAGGGAGTTAACTGTTGTTGAATTTGTATGGCATTTGACTTTTTCATCAGAAAAGTTCAGTAAAGCTTCTTGATAAATATACATTATGTTTATCACCTCTTAATTTAATCATCTTGAACATGTGTATCCTTTACAGTGTACATACACAACATTTTGACAAACCTCAGGATTTAATAAAATCTGTGAGGACACAGTCTAGAACCTACATGGAATGTGCCCAGGTACCCAGCCACAGTTCCCCCTCAACAGTGCACCATGCATATTAATGATGGCATACTGCCAAGGGAGAGCCAAAGAACATGGATATTGAATCAGTGTAGGGAGAGGTGCAGGGAGAGATGTAGTGGCTACCCATGGCTGCAGGTGAGTGTGAGTCTCCCTGTAATCACTATATGATGTTATGAAGTGTGTCAAATGTATAATATGTCATTTTTATGAAGTTTTAATTTTTTTTAAATTTTAGCTGCATGCTTGCACAGCGCACTGTAGAGTGCAGCAATGCCAAGCTGTGCTCACATATAGACAGCTAACACCTGTCAAACATCTAAAAACATTAACCAGATGTAATTAATTATTGTAATTTTATATTTTTCTTTTTCCATTTTTTTACAATTGCCATTTTAGCAGTGCAGAACACATGCAGAGCCGAGTGGAACTTATACATACATAGCCAACACCTGACAGACATTTAAAATTACAAACCGGACTTCCCATACATGTCAAGCAGAGCACCTCACTGTCACTCTTCAAGAGAAACCTTGATGAGTGGATGGGTAATATTAAGTTTTCCATGGGGATCACTCCAGTGGCTCTACTTGATAGAGGCACTGGGAACTAATATTGGGCATCATGATGCCAGGGCACTTCTATGGGCTAGGCTTGTAAAGGCTCCAGGGCCTTTAGCCTAGTACACACCTATGAGCCTATGACCCTAATTATTTATTGGTATGTTTAAGCATGTTTGCATGGAGTGGTGCAGTGCTGTGCTGTGCTCAGGAATGCTAATAAGTAGCCTAGTAGTGTATGTGAAGGTATACTAGTTTTATAACATCCAACTAGCTACATGGGTAGAGTTCCAGTCTTATGTGTAGTAGGTCCTGGGTTCATGACCATAACAGGCAGAATATGTCTGTAAATGAATGTAGTATTTGTCTGTAATTTTATTAAACTATTGTGAATTTTGGCACTGCTGCAATTTGCTTAGCAGTGCTCATTCATGCCAAGCAACTTATAAACATGCTAATGGCTACCAATGTTTGTGCAGTGCTAAGCCTCGCTAAAACTACAGTTCTGTGAGTTTTCATGGTGCTTGGCTTCACTTAGCTGGTTTGCACACTGCTAAGCGATGCAGCGCTTTTTTGAATCAATGACATGTAAGTGTGTCAAAATAGCCTATAGTAAGCCTAATAGGCAGGAATTATGCATCATTCATTGGAGTTCAATCAACTGTTGGTATGGCTGGTGGTGTTAGTGAATGTGTGTGCTTTCAGGCAAAGAGGTGGGGGTATTCAGGAGTCCAGGGTCATGGTTGGGCTCCTTGATAAAAAACATGAACCACGGCTGATGCAGGGTGGATTCTAGGGTGTCAAAGGAAAAAACTTCAAAGACCAATTCACGTTAGGTTCAAGCAAGGCACCCTTTATTACTTGCAGCAAGGAGACAAAGCATGTAGGCACAAGGTTTGTCTGAATTATTGGTGATTAGTATGTTATTCTTATACAGTTATCTTCCTGTCACACAGAAAATGTTACTATTCTATTGCTGATGTAGTTAGACACAGCTTTCTGTATGTTCTACAGAAAATGCTGCTAGACTTATTGCTGACCAAGTTAAATCATTTGCTGTTTTGCAAAACATTTTGAGAAAAACAACCTGGCCTTGGGCTTATTTTAGTCCATTTCAACTTTTCAATTCTTCAATTGTACTGTTCTTATACATATGTTACATTTTGTCTAGATTCGAGGTACATTTCTAGCTTTGGTACAAGTAATAGTAGGAAAGTAAATAATGAACCTAATGCTGACTATGGTTTAAACTTTCAAGCATCTATTGTTTTCTTTATCAATAGCTTCTAGCAGCTGCATGTTTTCTCATGGCATAAGCAGAAATGAATATCCCTTTGTTAAGTTTCATGGCATTAGCAGAAATGAAATGTATCTTGTTATTTTCATGACATTAGCAGAAATGAAATGCTTCTTATTATTTTCATGACATTAGCAGAACTGAAATGCTTCTTAAGTTTCTAATAGCTGTGCAGATTCATACATTGTGAACAGAATAAATGTATTAACCCTTTTAAACCTTGAATGCACTAAGCATGCATATTACTATTACACATTTTTCTAACACAGGGCTTGGAGTATAAGGCGGAGTCCTGGGACCATTTGGCCAGGGAACTCACCAGTGGTTATCCTCCACACATTTGAGCAGTGTTGTCATCATTATGATGACTTGAAAAGGAGAAAGAGGGGAACCTTGGACATTTGGGTCCAAGAGGCAAGAGCAAGGAATACCCCACAAATATGTAATTTTACCTCTATTTTACCAATATGCAAACTGAATGTCTGCAAAACTGGTTGCATAATGGTGTTCTTCTCTCCCAACAGCTGCAGCTGAGAGGGCTCCCAATGTCAAGTCCCATGCTGGGTGCCTGGCCAAGTTGCACCATGAGAGTGGTAAGTATGGATTTAGTATGCTAACTGTAGAGCAATAAGCAATAAAGAGTAAAGCATTTACTGCAATAAAGTATAAACAAAAAAAACTGTAGTGCAATAAATAGTCAAGTAGAACTGTAGTGCAATAAATGGGTAATTAGAGTTGTAGTGCAATACATGAACAATAACTAATGTTCAATAAACAATACCACTAATACTAAACAAAATGGTGTTCAGTATGATTGCGTTGCCATAACCATTGCAGTAGAGCTGTATGCATTGATTATCTATGGTAAGGTTACTGCAGTCAAATGTAACACTGTAATAGCTGTAAAATGCAAAACTAATGTCCTTAAAACTGTATTGCTTAACTCATAGTACTATCCAAGGCTGTGTCCAGGCCAATATCAGTCCTACTTCAGGTAATAAAGGTATGTGGGTGAGGTAGCCCACTCCATGGACAGATATTGTGTGTGTACTTCACAGATATTTCAAGGTAACAACAATACAAAATGTTCACTAGCATTGCTGATACTAAAATAAAGCTATTTTAATATATGCATTATGGTTGTATTCCCATGCATGTGTGTTCTACTGTCAGTGAAGTCAACTATAACACTGTAATAGTTCTAGAATGCAAAAAGAATGTCCTGTAACTGCTATTGCTCATGTCATAGTGTGGTTCAACGTTATCTGTAGCACACTATCACATAATGCTCACATTTTCTCTCTGCCTAGGAACAAAAGGTGTATGAGTGAGGCAGCCTATTTTATGAGCAGATATTGTCTTTAGATTTCACAAGAGTTTTAAAATAAATACGAATAATGTGTTCACCATCATTGTTGATTCATAAATAAATCTGTCTACTTCCAGTATGGCTGTATTCCTTGCATGTCGGTACTAAGTTGCTGTAGTCAATTCAGTCAATTATTACATTATTTGCAGATGTTCCCTGCAGTCACAGCTATTGGGTTCTATTCCCATGCCTGGCAACTAAGGCATGATGGCTGTTTATGAACTGCACACAACCATACCTGTCAAGTGTTATGATTTCTCATACTGTAATTAATATTGAGTAATCTGTCACATAATTAATACAAAAATGATTACCTGGAATGCAAAATATTACCAAATCTGCTTACAGAACACCTTCGTAGTTATATAAGTCCACATGATGTGCAGGTGTTTTGTCTAGTTGTGTACCTGTATTTGTTATTTCTTGGCCTATATTGTCCCATGAAAACAGCTTGAGAGGTATGCACATTCTACATCACCTATAGGAGAGTTGTAGTCACTGTACACAAAACTGGCAATACATACCTGTAGAGTTAATGTTACCACTGTTTTCAGGGATATAATCTGCAATGTCACTAATGGACAGTTTTTACTCTCTCCCCACCTCTTTTCTGCATGTATTTAATATTGTTATGTATTATTATTGTTTACTACTAATACATATTGTTAAAATAACTATATTTTGGGAAATGTGTTTTATTATTGTTATGTGTTATTATACTTTCACATTAACATATCTTGTTAAATTAACCATTTTGTTGGCCTTATGCAGTTTATTATTGGTATGTGTTATGTTATTTCATATTAACATATCTTTTAAATTAACCATTTGGTTGCCGTTATGCTTTAACTGTTACTGGCATGTTGTTAACATACTGAATGTTCTGTTATTTCATGTTGTGTCATATATAATATACATTGCTATGTGTTTGGGTTAATTAATATGATGTTCCATGCTGTTAATACTAACAATGATTTGTTCATAACTAACCTCAACTTATTGCTATACCTCAATTACCATAGCACATCATGGTAGGCCTGATCAGTCTACCTTGCCTCAACTGGCAGTGGCACCAGGTCCCAGCATGGCTGTGACCCAGATGGGTGGTGCCCCCTCTGCTGCCCCTGCAATACTTGTGGCATCAGGTAGTGCTGCTCCACAGGATGGGGTTGGGCCCCCATCTGGGAGCATTGGCGGAGGAGGAGTTGTCACCCAGACTGAGCTGTCAATCTTGATGTGCAGGATAGTCCACTGTGGCTATGACTGCCGCCTATGCCAGATTGAGGACATGCTGGCCAACCTGGTGGGACAGCCTCACCCTGGTGCCCAGCCTTCAGCACTGCCACCCCCAGGGCAGTGAAGGAGCAGTACTGACAATCCTATGGGTGGGGATGTGAGTCATGCTGCTGCTGTCTGAAGGCACATGGGACTTGAATTCCACAACATCCTCCCTATCCAAGGTGTTCACCCCCCTCATGTGTCACACACTGCCCCTGTCTGCTGTCTTGTCTGTCTTGTCTGTTTGCAAATGCATCTTCACCTACCTAACTTACCTCCCCCACACGTACCTATGTCCCTTCCCCAACATTCCACTCTCACCTTAAAAAAAATGGGCACTTGCCCCCCCCCCAAAAAAAATGTCCTATCCATAGCTCTCCATTTTGCACGTGTCCACTGGATACATGTAATTGGTCCATTTGGGTTGACACTGCAGTTATGTTGTCCTCACCCCTCTCTCTGGGGTTTGAGAGTCCAGATTCATCTACAAATTCTGTCAAAGTGCACAGTTGTTGCTGTACAAGAAATGGATAACTATGATTCTTTCCCATGTCTTTCCTGCACATCCCCCCTGCCTTTCACTATGTTTCCCCCCTGCTTGCCCCCATTTCACCACTTTCCTATCTCCACTTTTTTCTTTTCTTTATATTTTTTAGTGTGGCACTGTGCAATGGGCTGCATTGCGCAGCTTTGCTAAGCTCAGCTGAATAGAGCTATAATGACTGTATGTGTTTATAACATTGTAAGACACATGTACAAAATAAACACCTCTGCCATGTTTTGAACCTGAGCCCATCACAGCTGCAACACACTGCATTAACCCACCACTCAATGCGTCTCTTGCTTAAAATAGGAGGTTTAAAGAAAACATGGTGATTGTTAATTACAGTCATTAGATGTGTTTCAGCAGAGCTGCGTTTCATGCCGCACCGTGCAAACTGGAATAAAAAGTAATAGAAAAATGGGAGTGTACCTTTGACTCTGGTGCAATAGTACACCACTAGACAGCCAAAGACATGATAATGGATGTAACTGAGGCCTGTGATATCAGGTAAATGTGCCCTTTTATCAGCAACATGTAGAAAGTCACTTGCTAAGGCATTAATGGCAAAATACATGTTCAGCTGGGACTCTGGTGCAGAAATATATCCATATAAAGCCATGCACATACTGATGGATGTAGAAAATTATGTTACAGCCTTTATGTGTGCATATATATCTTGCAAATACACCTGCTGCAGCAGTGACTCAGTCTGTTAAATGCTATGCATGCAGTACATTTTGCCGCACACAGTCCTGGGTTCAAATCCAGTGTTGTGTTGCATTTCAGCTACATTATTGTGAAGACAGCAATTAATGAATGACTCATGCACTTTTTATCCACCGAAAGCATTGCAAATTAAATAAATGCTTTTCAGTGCTGGAAGTTACAGGCCTGCAGGTAGGGACACATTTCACATATCATAGCTGTATAGCATTACTATGTGTCACCTAGTACTCTGTTATTGACACAGTTGCCTAACATATGAACCTTAAACATATGCCTTAATTGGAGTGTAAAGGGTACCCTCACCCTGGCTCTGCCTCTACAACAAGGCTGATACAGCTGACACAGATACACCTACAGCTTGTTGACCTCCATAGTGTTCACACTCTCTGCCTATGTCTATTACCTGCAGCAACAACTGCAGCCTGTGGTACACACAACTCTACGTAAAGGTTTCTGCTATAGACCTTCCCTTTGTGAAAATGTAGTCTCCTCAGCCCAGTAATGTCCATCTCAACAGCTAAGAAAGGGGCCCTGGTCTACATGAAAGCCTTATATATTGCACAGTGGTTGCATGTCATTGGCTAATGACAGTGCAATTCAGATGTTTTGGGTGAAATTAGCATATCAGAGCCACATATTGGCTTAGAGTAATTATCTACTAATGAGAAGCATGTTAAAAATACAAGCAGCTTGCTATGGGGAAACATTCTGTATGAGGCTTTCCTTATACAGAGCATGCCTTTGCAAAACATTACTATTAGCACATTTCAGCAGAGGAGTACTGCACTCCACCAGGTATGTAACTGTTTTTTTTTAACAGGATGCAAATGGGAGGATAGAGGTATAGGGAACAGGGATTACAGCAGTAAGCCTGCCTTAGACCTGTGGTAATGACATGTCATTGATATCCTGCTGTCCTACACATACAGGGGACGTACAATACTTCAAGGTTGCATTGTCTTTTGTCATTGTGGCACACTGGTGTTGTTGGACTGTCTCTCTATAGTGGTTTTAATAGCATACTGCTATTTGTCTGGCACTGGTCTTATGACATATTATTGGGTGATTGGCTTTAAAGTACACACCACAGAAGACTGGAGTGTTGGGTATATGACCATACAGCAGAATCTCTCATGGCACACAGGGAAATACCTCAGTATTGATACTATCTTGGTTGTATCCACACATGTAGTGTGTTGTCACACTCTGGGGTATGACATGTGTGAGCAAGAAGTGTATAGTGCCGGCCATTTTGACCTTGCTGTATCTGTACATAGTGGACATCCACATATCTGATCGTGTAATATGTTCCCCTTATGTTGTCTTTCAGGAATAATGTACCATAGATGCCATGTCCCCTTCTCAGATGTGGAGAATGAAATAATACTTGAAGGAATAAGGCAGCATTATCACATCCTGCTATATAGTGGGAGGTATAACAGGGAACAGTGGGCTGCACTGTGGGCAGACCTTGTCTGGGATGTGAATGCCAGTGGCCACCAGGACAGGACATATGAGCAAGTTCAACACTGTGCAACAGACATGGTTAAATAGGGTGCTCAATGGCAAAGCCAGTTCTTGCTGACAATGGTGCAGAATACAGCCAGGGATACTATCATGTCACATGGAAGCTGTGCTCTTTGCCTTCGATAGGGCCTTTAACACTTGATCTATGGAGATGTGAGATGTGGGACAAGTATAGGGGATGTTAAAAGGGCTTTTGGGGGGAGAGGGGGTGAAGTTTGCACTGAATTTATCTGCTAGCAGGATGGCTAAGTCAACAGGATCAGTGTAGGTGATACTGTTAAGTACTAATTCAAAACAAACCTGGGCTTTGCCATGGAGGTTACTGACATAGCTGAAGAAGGCTTTGTAATTTTTGCATTGTTTTGAAGGCTAGTTTTAATTCATAATTGGCGTTGGGGGTTTTCACTAGTGATCTACTTTGCTTGTTGAGGCTAAGGAGTGAGCTTATCCTATTTGGAATTTGTTCCTTTTTAGCCTTTTATTCCTTTTGTATTTGTTATGATAGGTGTACTGCATTTTATGTGTTGGTTTATCAAGTATAGTTTCTTATTGACTAACTAAAAGGTAAATTGTACTGGTCAAGTTTCATTTGATTTATCTGATTTTTGAGAGATCTGAGGGGATTAAATGAAACACCTGGGCTAAGTAGTTGCTATATGGTTACCCTTGATATACAAAGTCTATTCACTTGCATACCCAACGAGTATGGAGTTGAGGCAATAAGAAATGAACTGAAAGAAATGGGGAACAGCGATACAAATTAAATCATGTTGATTTGAACATTATTAGATTTAATATTATCCAACAATATATTTGTATATGATAGCAATATATATTTACAAAAATGGGGGGTTGCCATGGGCATCCCCTGTGCAAATTCATACGCGAACATGGTAGTTTATTATTGGGAGAAACAGAATTTATTCAACAGTGTGTACAGTAAATACATTAAGATGTATAGACATTTTGTCAATGACACCTTTATGCTGTGGGAGGGGGAGCCATCACTATTGTTTGATTTCGTTAAATACTTAGAGTCTACAATGGACTTCTTGAGATTTACAACATCTTTCTCACTTATAGAAGTAGACTTTTAGATGTCTCTGTGTATAGAGACAGTTTGGGTAAAATTAACACCAGCCTCTTTAGAAAAGCCTGTTGGAAAAATAGTCTCTTAGTTCATCATAGCATGCATCCTAAGCACATATTCCCAAATATTATCAAAGGGCAATTAATTAGGTAACAATGTATGTACTGTACTAACTGATAAAGAGAAAAAAAATTAATTACTTGGAGCAACTATTTCTGGAGATGGGGTATGATAAAACTCTTTCAAACTGTAAAGAATGAAACTGTTACTAACAGTAAAGGAATTCATTCTATCAGTGTAAAGCCATCAATGAATGTAACTATAAAAAGGAATGTCAAGCACAATGATAAAGTATGATCTGAAGTAGGGACTTCATTTGTCAGCAACCTGTGGGTCTTGGATCCAATATCGGATCCGAGCCGGCAACTTGTTTTAAGCTAATGGATCCGAGCTCCTAGCTCCTCCCCTCACCCATAATCCCCTGCCAACCCTCTATGACCTCAGATCTAGTTTGCCGCGCTTGTGGATAGCTGGATTCCATTGAGCTCAAGAAAAAAATCGTCAGTTAAGTGTGTTTTTCTGTCAAATTCTCTTCCTTATTTTAAAAAAATAAAGTGTGTAAGAGTTAGTTACCCTGTAGTGTAAAAAATATTTCTTTTACTAGTTTTTTCCCTACCTTCGCTGGTCGTTAGTGAGTGTGTGTGTGTGTGTGTGTGTGTGTGTGTGTGTGTGTGTGTTGTGTTTTTGGGGCCTGTGTGTTTGTGTAGCACTACCTTTTTTTCTTTTAAGTATGGCTGAGGCCCCAAAAGCCATTTTTTCTAAATGTACCGAGTGTGGCCATAAGCTCTCCCTGGATGATGGCCACACTCGGTGCGTTCGGTGCCTTGGGGTTGAACACCTCACCTCAGGCTGTACCCATTGTGCAGCGTTCAACTCCAGGGCACTGAAAGAGCGGAGGTCGAAGTTGGTCCTGGCGGGACTTTTGCCCCCGGACTCGGCTCCGGCCTCCGCTGCTCCCGTGGCACTACCACAGGCTGTGGTTGTTGCCACTCCTGCCCCCCTTCCTTTGGCCAGGACTCAAACTCCCGCTAAAGTGCCGGAGGACAGGGAGGCTAGGAGGGAGAAACAGAGGGAGAAGCACCACAAGCGGCGGGCCGAGGCCTCCGCTTCGGCCCCGCCAGCTAAGCGGGCTTCTCCCTCCACTGCTTCTAGGTCTCCTCCTCCTCCTTGGCTCCGATCCCCTTGTTTCTCCCCAGGGCCCGAGGAGGAGGAGGCCCGATCTCCATCGAGGTCATCGAGGCGGCATTCCAGGCCTGCCTCGGTGGCCTCTTCGAGATCAACATTCCATATGTCTGATGCAAACTTGGACCGGATGATGCGAAGATTCATCCAGGCCCAGCTGCAGATGGGAGTGCTCTTGCCTCCTCCCCTCCCTTCAGGGGGGAGCTCGACACCATTTTTCCATCCAATTGCTCCTTCTCCGACCCGCTACCCGGGTTCGGAGCGTTCAGAGCCGAGCAGCGTTGGAGCCGGGGGAGGGTCGGCACCAACAGTACTTGGTACTTCAGATCCGACCCTCCCCTCGAGCCTGTCGGATCCGACCTCTCGGAGCCCTGGCCCAAGCTTCAGATCCAAGGGATTCAGTGTGCCTTTGGCTCCGTCCAGGTCGGAGCACACTGGTCCTTCAGATCCGATGGTCTCGGCGCCGGTTCCGATCCCTTCATCGGATCCGAGTGGGAGCCGACTCTTGGAGCCCAGAGAGAGTGGTTCCCCCTTGGCCTTCGATGTAGTGGAGAGGGCTCTGTTTAGCGCATCCGGACCCCCGGCCCTTGTCTCGGCTCCACCCTGCACTCCCTCTCTGCTGGGCCAGGCTTCCATCACCCGGCCAAAGGGACAGCCTGCTTCAATGTCCCAGGTAGTTCCATTGGAACAGGATGTTGCTGGCGAGGCCTCCTCGGACAGCCCCCCCAAGGAAGTGCCCCGCAAGCATAAGTGCAAGAGGAGGCACGTGGACTCCCCTGAGTCCTTAACTGAGGACATGGACTTAGATGAAGGGGAAGGCTCCCCAAGATCACCCCCTGAGGATGTCTCCTTTGGAGACATCATGGAGATGCTGAGGATCAGAGGTGGGTGGTCTGCCCCAAAGTCTTCCTCCGATGAGTCCGTGTTTCTGGAGGCATTCGAAGCAGGCCCATCTACCTCTTGGGTGTCCCCTCCGACCGACCCCTTGGTGGACCTTATTACCACCAGGGTGTGGAAGGACCCGGGCACCGTGGAGCCAATACCCAAACGCGTGGACAGGATACTGAGCCCCTCCTCAGACCAGTCGCACTGGAGCAGGGGTCCCCCTGTAGATGCCATGTTGACGGCGGCAGCCACGAAAGAGGGAACTAGCTCAGGAGAGCCCCTCAGTCCATCCACCGAACAAGGAGTCCCGCTCGATGGACCGCTTAGGGAAGCGAGTTTTTAGTTCAGCGACCTTCTCGGTAAGGTCTCTGAACTATATGGCACATGTCATCAGGATGCAGCAGGATCTTATCAAAGAATACGCTGCCTCCCCCCCTGAGTCCATGTCGGCGGAGGACAAACAATTGTACTCCACCCAAATGGCCACTCTGGGATCCATTTCAAATACCTCTATGCGGCTATTGTCACACGCCACCGAGGGAGCCGCTAGGGCTAGCGGAGCGGGCCTAGTCATGAGACGTCAGGCCTGGATCCATCATTGTGACTTTGAAGAGCCCTTTAAAGCGTCTTTTGCGAATGCCCCTTTCGATGGTTCTGTCCTGTTTGGCAAAACAGTTTGCGAGACACTTGTCCAGAGTGAGAAGGATGGGAAGACGTTGTCTGCCATCGGAGTCCACTTCTCTGTGTCCCAGCGGTCCTTTTTGAAGAACCAAAAGGGTCAGAAGAAGATGTGGTTCTGGAAATCGCAACATTACCAACCCGCTCCGGACAACCAGTCCTTCTGTGGCAGGGGAGGACAGGGAGGACGCCGCCCCAGGGGCAGAGGGGCTCCGATAAACTTTGGGTCCAGAGAACCTTTCTCTGACCGGCCCACACAGCAGCCCTGAAGGGTTGCCCGACTGCTCCACTCTGGTGGCAGACGTAGGGTGCTTCTCGGAGCACCTAGCGGCATGGGAGTCCATCACGACAGACCGCTGGGTGCTTCGAATTATATCCAGAGGGTACAAAATACCATTACTTCATGTCCCCAAATTCAAGAACCTCCCCGATGTACCATCTGATCAGAGGGAGGCTGCAGCCACAGAAATTCAGCAGCTGCTAAGGAAAAAGAGCCATCCAGCCCATCCCCCAAGACCAGCTCGGATTAGGGTTCTACTCCAGGTTCTTTTTGGTGCCAAAAAAGACGGGGGACTTGAGACCGATTCTAGACCTGTCCCGCTTGAACCTGTCGGTAACCAAGGAAAAATTCCGAATGGTCACTCTTCAATCTATTCTCCCCCTTCTAAGGGAGAACGATTGGATGTGCTCTATAGACCTCAAGGATGTGTACTACCACATTCTAATGGACAGACGATCCAGGAGGTTCCTCCGCTTCCAGCTGGGAGCCAGTCACTACCAGTTCAGGGTCCTTCCCTTTGGCCTCACCACAGCTCCGAGGGTGTTCACCAAGGTATTAGCAGTGATTGTGGCCCACCTGATACTCCAGGGAATACAGGTCTTTCCGTACCTGGACGACTGGCTCCTAACCACCCCAACAAGGCATCTACTTTGCTCAGCCAGAGATTTCTTTCTCTGCCTAGCCCACAGTTAGGCATCACCATCAATGCCGACAAATCCTTTCTGGCCCTGACACAAGCCATAGAATTCATAGGAGCCAGAATAGACACCAGAGAGCTACGAGCATTTCTAACGTCCGAACGACTTCGGAATTTGCAACTCCATGTGCGGGCTATCCTCCAATCAGAGACCCCACCAGCGGAATTGGTCCTGAGGGCGCTGGGCTCCATGGCGGCAGCGATAACGCTCCTTCCATGCGCCCGTCTGAACATGCAGGTACTGCAATGGACCCTTCTAGTACAATGGTCCTTTCTGTCTTTTCCTCTTCATCACCCCATTGCTATCAGCAAGGCTTGCAGGAGGGCTCTATTATGTTGGCTCCATGCTCCGGACCTCCATACGGGCCGACCCTTCTGCACCTCTCCCCCTCTCACCATGGTGACCACAGATGCCTCCTGCCTCGGGTGGGGGGGGCATTATTCAGGCAGGACGGTCCAAGGCACGTGGAACGATACAGAGACCTCCCTGCATATCAACGTTCTGGAGATGAGAGCGGTGCTGTATGCGTTGCAAGCACTTCAGAATCTCCTCCCCGTAGGAACGATTGCAATTCAGTCGGACAACATGTCGGTTGTCTGGTACATCAACAAACAGGGGGGAACCAGGTCTTACCCTCTATGCCGCGAAGCCATGAGAGTGTGGGAATGGGCGATCTCCACCAACCGCTTTCTGATTGCAACGCACATTCCGGGGTGGGCCAACGTCCTAGCGGACAAACTCAGTCGCACCCTTCTTACCCCATACGAGTGGTCTCTCAACCCACTAGTAGCGAAGCAGATATTCCCAATATGGGGGCAACCCTGCTGCGATCTTTTTGCCTCTCCCTCAAACACCAAATGCGGCAATTTCTTCACTCTGATTTCCCCCTCCAGGGGAAACTCCAAGAGACGCTCTGGTGAATGTTTGGCCACCCGGTCTACTTTATGCCTATCCTCCTCTACCCCTGATGCTGCAACTCTTACAGAAAGCCTCACGGTTGAGGAGCAGGATGATCCTCATTGCCCCATTCTGGCCTCAGCAAATTTGGTTCCTTTACTTGTGGTCTCACCTAGTGAATCCTCCTTGGATTCTGGATCCCAAGTCCGGATCTAATCTCCCATTCATCAGACTTACAGACCCCAAATCTGGACAATCTGAAGCTGACAGCTTGGTTGCTCCAGTACCACTCCTAGTTAGGACTCCCGGTATCTCTTCACCAGTCAAAGCCATCCTTGTGGCAGCGCATAAGCCCTCTACCAGGAAAATGTACCGCAGTAAATGGAAACGTTTCTCCATCTGGGCGGAGCATCATAATCTAGATCCCTTTACGGCTCCTCTTCCATCCATATTAGACTTCCTAATCGAACTTTTTCAGGAAGGCGCTAGCTGCTCAACTGTCAAAGTGCAATTGGCTGCCATCTCCCATTACCATGTGGGACTTGATGTCGGCCAAGTTGTGTAAAACCTTTCTCAAGGGCACTTTTTTGCTTAGACCCCCTATAAAAGAAGCCGTACCACTTTGGGATCTTTCACTAGTTCTTCAAGCCTTGACTGCTCCACCTTTTGAACCTGCTGCTTCAGTAGATCTCAAATACTTGTCCTGGAAAACAGCATTCCTTGTAGCCATTACTTCTGCGAAAAGAGTTTCGGAGCTTCAAGCTCTTTCTGTGAAGCCTCCTTATTTGATCTTTCATCCGGACAGAGTGTACCTCAGGATCAATCCCTCTTTCCTTCCCAAAATAGCATCAGAAACCAATATAAATCAATCCATAAATTTACTGGTTTTCTTCCCTAAATATCAGAATAAAGAAGAGTACAAGCTGCACTCATTAGATGTTCATAGGCAGCTACGTTTTTATACTCATAGAACAGCTGGTCATAGACAATCTGACCAGCTGTTCGTTTCCTTTGCCAAATTTAATTTGGGGAAAGCAATATCAAAAGTATCTCTATCACGCTGGATTTCACAATGTATCCTATTAGCGTACCAAGCCTCTGGGAGACCCGCACCTGAAGGAGTTCGCGCACATTCCACTCGTTCCATCTCTACTTCTGCGGCCTTCAAATCTAGAGTTCCATTGGATGATATTTGTTCGGCAGCCACTTGGGCCTCATCTCATACCTTTATTAACCACTGCAAACTGGACGCAATTTCTAGAGGGAGAGCATCCTTTGGCTCTGCGGTGCTCCGCAATATCCTTCCATGATGGCCACCCAAGATTCAGGTAGCTGGGGACTCTGTCCCACAGGTTGCTGACAAATGAAGTCCCTACTTCAGATTAAGAAGTTATGTACTCACCATAATGTTCCATCTGAGTAGGTAGCTTCATTTGTCTGCAACCATCCCCCCCTCCTTCCCCCTGGCCTTCAGCAGATCTATGTTAGTTGGAATACCCTTTTTTGGTACATATTGAGGGGCAAACTCGATCTGAGGTCATGGAGGGTTGGCAGGGGATTATGGGTGAGGGGAGGAGCTAGGAGCTCGGATCCATTAGCTTGAAACAAGTTGCTGGCTCAGATCCGATATCGGATCCAAGATCCACAGGTTGCAGACAAATGAAGCTACCTACTGAGATGGAATGTTATGGTGAGTACATAACTTCTTATTTTGTTACTAAGTATGCTAGTGATACTTGCAAGGTTTGTGATATAATTAAGAACAGCTGGCATTTCCTGATAACTGATAAGGAAACAGAAAAAGTTATAGGTTGAGTACCCAGTTTTGCATATAAGAGCAAGAGCAATCTAAAACAGTTACTTTGTACGATCGGCTAAAGAATACTGTGTCCCCACTGAAGCTTGGAACATAATCCTTGCAATAAGGGCAAAATGTGTCAATATGTTTCGTCTGTACCAGAGTTTAAACACCCTTTTTTGTCCTTCATATTTCAACCTAGATTCTATGCTACTTGTAGAGCAACTAGCTTAATATATATGCAAAGTGCACTGGATGTATATGTTTCTATATAGGAAAACACAGAAATGGCTCAGAGGCAGAATCTATCAGCATGTGTATGATGTAAAAAATAAGAACAAATTAAATGCTTTAGTTAAGCATACAATGGAATTCCCTTCACACAATTTTAGGTTTAGAGTCCTACAAAATGTAAATAATGACAAGAGAGGGTGTAATTTAAACACGTTAATTGAAAGAATTGAATTAAAGTGGATATTAAAGCTGCAAGCTCATGTGTGCCGTGGGCTGAACAACTATGTGTGCATTAAACCTGAGTTGGAAGCTCGCTCACTTAAATAAGATGTAACACTAGCTGAAGACTTAATTGATGTATTTTAAGGGTTGGATTTATTTTAATGATGTATTTAATTCATTAATTGATAGTGTTTTTTGATATAAAATGTGTAGGGATTTTTACTGTTTCATTGAGGACGTGAGAAAGCGGGGCTTGTTCTACATGAAAGCACTTGTCTAAATAAACCTGTTTTAAGCCGTGGTGGTCATCTGGATTTTTTTGCTTCATTGATTTACCTGATGTGTTTGTTATACAGGCCTTGAGTTGAATGTGTGTTTTGTTGTGAGGAAGTCTGTTGTGCATGAAAGCAGAGATGAGAAAATGTGAGAGTGGTAATGCAGTTGTTGATCCTCATTATTATGACTGTTGGTGGATTTTCCATACATAATAGTGCAGGTAGTAATGCACTACTTTTGTCTTGGTTTTTACAGGTGACAAGGGGGTTGGAGTTTCTCATGCACACAACCTGATGTCAGTGTCTCCTTGGACTCTGATGATGATGGTGGCTACAGTGAGGCACAGGTGGGGTTGTTGGGGGCTGAATCTTTCCCAGAAGTTGACACCCTTCTTCTGCCCCCATTGACACCACACACAGTCAGTATGCCCACACACACACACAGTCCCCACATGCCACAGATACTGGACAGTCAGAGAGTGCAGACATTGCACAGGGCAGTGTGGCTACTATGGCTCCAGTGAATGTAGAGACTGGCCATCGCCAGAGAACTGGAGAGGTCCCACACAGGTGGATTGACAGGGGTGCTTGTAGGATGCCTGCTGTCTGCCCACCACCTGTTGCAGGTGTCACATCACAAGTCACTCGGCACATGTTTAGGGCCATCATGGAGGCACAGGGACATTCTGAATGGAATCCCAGACGTATACTTAAGGTTATGGATGCAGCATAGTCTGGCATCCGTGACTGCATTCACTGCATTGGGACACCTTGGTGTGGTTCACTGATGCAATGGACAGACAGGGGCTGAGACAGTCTCTGTCTTGGACCACACATTGCCTGTACTGGGATGTCTTGTTGGAGTTGGGTGTCAGACCCATGGATGTAGGTCAGCAACACCATCTGCTGAGAGTCCATGTGGCCATGCACAGTCACTCTCCCATAGTGGCAGTACAGCCAGCACTACAGAGGAGAGGGTGGTGTCCACACCATGACATGATAGGCCATGGGCTTATGGTCCTGGTCGTTCCCATGGGGGACACGATCCCAGCAGACAGCAGCCACTGTCAGGTACTAGCACTATGTCTGACCTTGGGCATGGTGGTGTCAGTGCAACTCCTGGTAGAGTCAGATCCTGTATTCAGTGCCGGAGACAGTGAATGGTCAATTTTACCATGTATGGTCCACAGCTGTCTAACATACATATGTGTAGGGCTAGCACTGAGCTTGACTGTGTATATGCACACACACACACACACACACACACACACACACACACACACACACACACACACACACACACACACACACCTCAGCACATGCCATCTATATGATTGTCTGGGCGACAATCATCTCAACATATAGCATCTGCCTGAGTCCCTCTTGGACTGGGGAAATATGTGCTGATCCTGTACCAAGGGGTATAAAGATGTCTGTAATTGTGAGAGTTGTATGGCTAGTTAAGTTCACGTCTGTGGATCTGTAGCATGTTGCAAAATGCTGTAACAGCCTCACACACAAACATGGCCACATTCAGGCTAGCACCACTTCCACTCACTGCATACAAGACATATCAACACACATAGTGCAAGCTGGCTGTATGTAGATTAGAGCAATTACCTATGAACTGGTACAAACCACAGATCACAATACCCGATACATGCAATACACGTCATGTCTGCTAGTACTATCAGTTTAGAAGATATAATGCTTGTTGATATCAACAGCCCTTGTTGTGGTCAGTCATTGGGGGGGAGCACATCACCTGCTACAAATAAAATAATACTCAACCCTACCTATGTCTAGATTACAAAGGTTATCATACGTATTCCATATAGATATACACACTCACCAAGTTGGGTGGTGTGAGATTAGAATCCCTACCTATCTAGTCTTATACACTATAGCTCACAGTACTTATTGCACATGCTATGGCTTTTGTCTGATGCTAAACTGTCATCCAGTTTTAAGGTGGTTGACAACATCAAGCCCTGTAGAGAAGGGCAGTTTTGAAGCCAGCAGCTAGTTACAGGGCCAAAAAGTACATAACCATTGTGTTGCAGGGGGATATATACACACATGTACACCAAATTGACTAGAATGAGATTAGAACTCTTATCTATCTAGTCTTATACACTATAGCTCACAGTAGTTATCACACATGTCATGGCTTTTGTCTGATGTTAGACTGTCAGCCGACGGTCTTAAGGTGGTTGACATAATCAGGCCTAGTAGAGGAAGGCAGTTTGGAAGCCAGCAGCTTGTAACAGAGCCAAAAAGTGCATAACCATTACAGGTGGATAGCCCATGAGGGCATATACATTGTGTTGCAAGTGGATATATACATACACACACCAAGTTGGCTGGAGTGAGATTAGAACTCCTACCCATCTAGTCTTATACACTATACCTCACAGTACTATTCGCATGTGCCAAAGGTTATCTCAGGTGCAGTACTTGTGGATTACCCAAACAAGGCTTGTGTTACACAGCATGTGTGGCCTGCAGAGTGATATTGCTTTGCACTGTTATCTGCATCTAGTGTTGTAGCAGTGAGATAACTGTTATTATCCTTGGTATGTGTGTACACTTTCCAGTATGGCCATATGTGGCTGATTGCAGTTAGACAGGGAAACCTATGGCCAGGGACATTGTGCCCTGTCTATGTGTGTGTTGACAACTTTATACATTACACCACCTGCTCACCTGTGTCTGTCTACATGTTGACATCCAGCAGGCACAGGGGTCTGTAAGTGAGTGGATTATGTACGGTTGCACCCTTAGTTTGGTTCCTTTGAGTAACTGCATGGATGTGTGAGTGCAGATTTACTCACCATTAATAGGGTATGTGGGACAATACATACACCCACACATATATCTGTTTATAACAGGGATGTCTCTCTAAATGTAGCTGTGTGTGTATGATATGTACATGTGTTATGTAGATATACGTGGAGAGTCTATGTATCATTGTATTATATATAGCTATATATATCAGCATATATCTATTTGATAGTACATAGTGATAAATATACTAATCATGTGAAAGAGAGATAGGGACAGGCGAATATGTGTATATGTCTGTATGTACAGATGTATTTACACATTGCAGGTCATTTTGATGAAGAGGCAGCAGAATTGCGCTCGTTTTAACTAAGTGTAGGAGCATGTCCAGTGGGACAGTCAGTACTTACAAATGTGACTCCAGGCCAGCCCTACTTGTACTCCAGTCCAGGATTTTGTGTGTTGCAGACATTGCCAGCTGCACCTGTTTCTGCAGTACTGCACTTCCCTCAAATTGTCCACGCATTCCCCAGCTGTCTGCTGTACTTAATATGTGATTGAGGTTCATTCTGTTACTCCACACACACTCTGCATACCTCTCAACTGTACAGATTTTTGCAGAATGTCCAGAAGTTTGCCTCATAATTTTGTTCTGTTTCTCATACATTTGTGATGTTCTGGTAAATTATTATATATTGAAGTCACTGAATAATACTAACTACAGACAAACACTTGAGTGTTGGACTTTATATCATTCAAATATTTTGTAATAATGCAACTTGATTTCATACTAGCAACTTTCTAGGTTAATCAGAACAGTCTGTGGAAACACCAGCATACTAATACCTCACATGCAAAAGCTATGCTTACTTCCAGATTCAAACCATATACACCGCTACCTATACTAATATGCTTAGCCCACTGAGCCACACAGGCTGCCAGACAGAGATGTATCCTTCATCACACAATCAACAGCATACATATGCATGTTGTTATCGTTGCATTACATGAGATGTATACTGTGTGATCGGGTTCTATGTCACAGCCTTCAGATTGCCTTGTCTGCTGATATACCATTGCTGACTTACTGTTACAGCATTTGTATGGGAACACTGATGTGTTGGGGGTAGGGGAAGAACAGCACTTGATCTGCTGGCATAGACAGTAGTGCAAATATCATGTGACCTCACTGTTTAATATCTCCCTTGACTGCTGTAATGAATATTCCAACCATGAGGCATTGTTACAACATATAATAGAGCTACTTTTGAGGTAAGAAGGATTATTAATAACAACTGGTGTATATTAACAGCTTTACCTGAGTTATGTTCCATAGTAGGCATGAAACCTAGTTTTTCATATAGAAATTGCCAGAACTTAAAACAGAAGTTATGCTATAAAGACATGTGTGTCAAGAATGGTGGGGTAACAGCATTTAAATCAGGTACCCTTCCCTGTTACAACTGTAGCTGTTGTGATGTTATTAATAAAAACAATATTTTTCAACATCCAACAGCTAAGAAGAATTATATATTTTCTGGATCAGCAACATGTGTTACAACAAATATAATATTCCTGGCTACCTGTAATAGATGTCAGGCATTTTATGTGGGAAAATCAACTAGAAAACTGAAGGAAAGAATAACTGAGCACCATTCAGAAATAAGAATAAAGAGTGGATACTAATTCCCTGGCTAAGCATATTAATATATATGGGAATGCACATACATTCTCTGTTAGGGTGATAAATAGAGTAAATAAGGATATACGAGGGGGAGATTTGAATAACAAGCTTGAGATGAAGGAATATCAATGGATAATATGCCTTTGTGTGGATGTATCACCGGGTTTATATCAGACTGTTTCTTTTAAACCTGTACTAAGGTATAACAAAATGTGCTTGGAATAGAGACCTGTGCTTTTAAAACTATTTTTCTTAACTAGGATTTGATTGTTTAATTGAATAATTAATGGCTGTGTGATTTTTGATAGTATAAATATTGTTAGTATGTGTTAGTATTTTATACACTGATGAAGGGTTTGTTTGACCTGAAAGCTCTGTTTTATTAAACACTTGTTCAGTATCAGCATTTGCTTGGTTTGTTTTATACTGCATCCAGTGTTGGTTCTATGAACTAAGATTTGTTCTGCAACTGTTTGGCTTTTTTGAGAATTGCACATGACCTAGCAGTTCATGGAGTGGTACCCATTGCAGTTGATGTAAATTCTACCCTCCTCTCTTGGTGTTGCCTTGATGTGTACATGAGTGCAATTTATGGCACCCAGTACCTCAGAGTAGTGTGCTACATGGCATAAGTGTTGCATACTAGTGGCCCTCACCTCAGTGGTGAGGAGAACAAATGGGGTCACTGGCATGTGGTAGCATGGCATCCAGGAAATGGTGGAGTACCCTGGATGCTGATGCCTGTGAGATCCCAATGTCCCCAGTTGTCTTTGGAAGGTACCTGTGGCTATTACCCTAAGGGCTACACATATCTTTGTTTCCACTGGGATGTGTTCCTCTGTGTTGGCTCTAGGTCTGAGTTGAGGGCGGCAGCGTTCAATGAGTTCTTGTAGTATGTCCCTGTCCACCCTGTAGCGCTCTACAATTACCAACTCATGTAGTTCCTGGAAGGTTACCCTGGGCCTGAACACTCTTCTTCTTCTCTGACTAGGCTTATTGTCAGCAGAGAAGCAGTACTTACTTCAGCATCTAACACATACAGATATAGCAGACCTGCAGCAGCCCCTAGCAAACCTTCAGCTTAAATTCCCAAGTCTGTATTACAATGGTGCAGAGTATGGGAGATAAATCAGATTGTAGGGTGTATGATACTTTATAGTGCTCTGCTGTAGTTGTTGACTGTGTTATTGACTACCTATGATGAATTACACCTGCCCAATATATTATTAACATCATTTAATGGCCATATTTTAAGCTAAGCAGGGGTCAAACCTAATTAATATGTCATTGTCTTTTAGATACACTCAGCACTGCGGCGTGCCACACAAACACACGCCCGTAGGTAAACAGAACTTAGAACTTAGTGTACACCCTTCACCATACTTCCAGGCTCAGCATGGCTGTGCACCTTGCAAACATGTCAAAACACATGCCCCATAGGTAAACAAAGGTTAGCACTTTCTGTACACACCCCCCCAAAACTTCCAGGCTCAGCATGGAGGTGTGCAGCACAAACAGGCACAACTAAGCTCATATCAGCTTAGAAGTTATTGAACACACCCTCCCTTGATGTCAGCTACCACTTGTGTGGACAGGAACATGGTTCTATGCTTACGCAGAGAGGATATGGGGACATGGATACCCATTTGTGCTATTCAGTAACTCTCATTTGCATAGGGATCCGTGCTCAGACCCTGGAAACAACATGGTTCAAAGCCCTACCATGTTAGCAACAGCACCAATACACCATTGCAGATACCCCATGCAGGATTCTGTAATACATTAATGCCACATAATATTACTTTTGTTTTTCCAATTTTTTTTAATTTATTTATTTTTATGAGTGCGCAAACATGCACAGATTATTAAAAAAAATTATTTTAACTTCTTTTATTTTTTCAGGCACAAGGTGGATAGTTTCACTCATATCTGTATGTGCTATGCCATTAATGTCCATCTACCTACATTTTTACAGCCCCTTTTGTCTGTCTACATTCCTGTACATGGACTTTTTCCGTGTACACTATGGACACTGACACAGGGTCTGCAGACCTGCCTGTCTGCTTGCTGGATCACTCTACCTGACTCATTTGTATAGTATTCACCTGCTTATGAGGTGATTTGCATGCCACGGATATTTCCGTGTTGGCACATGCGTTCATGCTGCCCAGCTGTATTTACTGAATCTAAAACCTGCTTACTTTCATGTAAGCAGTATGCCGTGATGCCTGCATGGAAAATAAGACCGTGCAGGTATTATTAAATTCCCCCAAAAGTCTAATGTATTTGCCACAAAATGTCTTTTTCTGTTTCTGCATCAGATTTTGAAACTTCTAAACCCTACAGTATTATAGATGAGTGTAATTGCAGACTTAACCTATTTATTGATTTTAATGACAAAGTAATGTTATTCCTTCTGTTATCACAATACAAATTAAACTGAGTATTGCTACAGTTTTTGTCCATGTAAAATGAGTGTTGTCAGTCTTAGACTGTGTATCACAAATAATATTTTTGTTATTAATTTTACTATTATTTCTGCTGGACCATGGCTTCATTTCTTGGCTGTCCACTACTACAAATGCCTTTGAAGCTAAATGTAAACGTGTTTAAAAACTGGATCATTTTGACACAAATACTTGAGCTGTGTCTCACTATGAATAGAGTTATAGAATGTGGGTGTTGCAGTGATATAGGTATTTAACATTTCCAGCTTTGAAGAGGAAGACTGGGAGAAGTTATTTGCAGTGATACAGGATGTTCAGGCATATTGTCAGACAAAGAAGAAGAAGAATCTTTCATGTATAAGGCTTATGCCTTTTCACTAGAAATCAGTGGGTTATTTATTTATTTGATACTTGGGTAGGGAGGCTGGTTATACGACCCTCTTCAACCATGTTCAGGCACAGTGACATCCATACATGCATTGTTTTACACTCAGCAGTCAGATGCAAACAGACATAAGCTGTTGTACATTCAAGAGTGAATTGCAGTTGCATAGAGTGCTCTGCATTTTATGAAGCAGGTCTTTGACAGAATTAAGCAATGCAAACATGGGAGGTTAGCATACACATATGGAAGATTAACAAAGTAATAATTACAAAGAACAATATTTATCTACAAATAAATAGCATTACATTTTGAAGATACGGTGCCCCTAATCTACTTATTTCTGTTTTCCTGTATTTATGCTAAGTAATGAGCAGACCTCTGTCAGACTGTAGGTGTCAGCAGATGGTTAAGCGAATTTAAACATAGTGTGAGGGACTGTGATTTTGGTGTCTGGCATAATTCACCGATAAGAGAGAAAATTGTGAAGTTAGATAGACACTTGATAACATACTATACGTGAGCACAGTGGTTGGGCTTCCAGGTATTCAGCTTGTAAGCATGACTGAGGAACTGAAAATGTGCATACTACAAACTGCAAAAAAAATGAGGACAGCATAAAGCTCAAAACAAAAAAAGGTTAAAACATAAACAGAATTACTGGAACCTCACGGTACCAGAGATGGTGCTTGGCAACAAATGAGCAATCGTATAAAACTCCCTGTGCAAGCAAAAGTGGCTAAAGATGTGGAAACACATTTCAATGTCATTTAGATCTATAAACTTGGTGAATATTATAGCCACTTTGTGCTGATGAGCAAAAATAGAAACAATGAGCAGTAATATTTGCATGTAGTAAAGGAACATGAAAGGAATAAAACTGAAAGATTTGTTAGTGTACTTGAGTTACATAATCTGAATGCACCCTATGCTGTAAGAGCAAACATTATGATTGTTTTGGTCAAAAAGCTTAGAATTAGAGGCACAGATATTACATTTAAATTTTTGTCACTAGTGCAGAATGCAGAAGACGCAAAGTTTAAGTCTATCTCATGTTGAAAACAAATCTCCATGTTTTATTCAGACATTGCTTGTTTTGGACCATTTCTAGCTCTTTTGTAGTTCCCTGTTTAAAATCCGCCTCTGGGCATTTTTTTCTGACTATACTGCTCAGACAAGCTCCTCGTGGTCCTGCAGAGTGGTCTTAGCTACAGAAAACTCAGAAAAGCGACTACTTTCTGGATTTAAATATCTTTGCTGTTTTTTCACTTGGAATAGCTTCTGTAGCTTACCCTGAACAAGCTTAAACTGTTTTTTTAGCTGTTTGCTGCATTATTTTAAAATCTACACTTAAAGTTACTTTTTAGTTGAATTTGATCGAAAGTTTGTTTGTTTGTTTGTTTAATTTAACTGTTGAGGCTGCCCACTAAAGTGTGCTAGCCTGTGTAACTGATTTATCACTGTTTCTGCATTTTCTGTGTGTTTCTATCAAAAAAACAAAAAATAATCCTTGTTTTCCCGCCTCTCCTCGACTAGTTTAGACCAGTTTACAGGCATTGCTGTATTCTGGGCTGTGGTGTAGTTCCTGTGTTGTCCATTACCTTACTTGGATAGAAGGAAGTTTCTTTGCTCACCAGTGGGAGTGGATAGCCTTGAGCAGCCTACCTGTCCTTGTAGGAAGTGACCTCAGCACAAGAGCTGTAGTAATTGGTTGTTTTGGACCATTTCTAGCTCTTTTGTAGTTCCCTGTTTAAAATCTGCCTCTGGGCATTTTTTTCTGGCTATACTGCTCAGACAGGCTCCTTGTGGTCCTGCAGAGTGGTCCTAGCTACAGAGAACTCAGAAAAGCGACTGCTTTCTGGATTTAAGTATCTTTGCTGTTTTTTCACTTGGAATAGCTTCTGTAGCTTACCCTGAACAAGCTTAAACTGTTTTTTAGCTGTTTGCTGCATTATTTTAAAATCTGCACTTAAAGTTACTTTTTAGTTGAATTTGACCAAAAGTTTGTTTGTTTGTTTGTTTGTTTGTTTGTTTGTTTGTTTAATTTAACTGTTGAGGCTGCCCACTAAAGTGTGCTAGCCTGTGTAACTAATTTATCACTGTTTCTGCATTTTCTGTGTGTTTCTATCAAAAAAAAAAAAAAATAATCCTTGTTTTCCCGCCTCTCCTCGATTAGTTTAGACCAGTTTACAGGCATTGCTGTATTCTGGGCTGTGGTGTAGTTCCTGTGTTGTCCATTACCTTACTTGGATAGAAGGAAGTTTCTTTGCTCACCAGTGGGAGTGGGGAGCCTTGAGCAGCCTACCTGTCCCTGTAGGAAGTGACCACAGCACAAGAGCTGTAGTAATTGGTTGTTTTGGACCATTTCTAGCTCTTTTGTAGTTCCCTGTTTAAAATCCACGTTTGCGCGGCCTTGCGCATTTGTGCACATAGTGTAGCGCCGGTTAAACAAGGTTAAACTTCTTCTGGCTCCACCAAGTCTGCTCTTCAAATTTTCCCTTAAGGAAGCTCTACTCTTAGTATAATCAGACTACTCACTATATTATAAGCCTAGCACTTGTTCTCAAAACTTCTCTACTAAGTAAGCACTCTTGTACTAAGTAAAGCACTACATCCACCTACCACCCTTGTGAATATCCACTTCCCTTAAAGGCACAGCACTCCCTTATACTGTTCTAGCATGTCGAGTGGTAGATTACTGGCATCCTCTCCAGTTCAGCTGGTTAATCTGGGTATCTTGAGACAATGCTACAATTGTCTCATGTACACAGACAACCCTCTCATCCTCCCAACAAACACAAATACATGTGAGAGATGCAACTATATAGCCAAACTGGAGGCTGAACTCTCTCAACTCAGGGCTGGCATGACCAGACAGGAGGAGATGGTAACCACACACACAACAAACCCAGTCCCACATAGACCTACCACAACTGCAAACCAAACACATAAAAACACAAAGACATACTCGGAGACTCTAATAAAAAACTTACCAAAACAACAGAGGCTCCCAAAGCAGACATCCAAAAATCCACCACCTCAAAACAAAACACATGCAACACATACTTCAATAAATCAGTGTGTCAACCAATCACAGCCCTTAAGGCCAAACACCATGCCTGATACACTAGTAATAGGTGTCTCTATAGTCAGACACACTGATGTCCCGCTTACCAGGCTGAACAAGGAGAGGGTGACTGTGAGCTGCCTATCGGGAGCTAGGATCTGCCACATAACACACACACTCAGGTCACTCCAAAGCAAGTACAAATATGACTCTGTCATTGTCCATGCTGGCGTGAATGACCTGAGACGTACCTCCCTGGACTACATGAAAAGAGACATAGAGGAGCTCTCCGATTATGTAGCCCAGGCTGGTATGACCCTGACCCTGAGCAGCATCTTGCCCTCACCAAGAATGATGCCACAATACAAAGACAAGATGATCAGCTTTAATAATTGGCTCAAGTACTGGTGTCATTCTAAGGGGATCCAATGTCTGTCTGCCTGGGATGACATATTGGACAAGCCATGCTGCTTCGCTAGGGATGGCTTACACCTGTCACCACTGGGCTTTCGGATATTGGCTAAGGCTCTTGCCACCCCCATAGTGCCTTTTTTAGGCAAGGCTCAAAAGACAAACCCACCTCCTTAGAAAACAAAAATGGAAAAAACTAAGGGCAATGCTGCTCAATGCCAGAAGTCTAAATCTCAAGATGCAGGCACTCAATGCACTCCTCAGCATGGAGAACATCGACATCTGTGCAGTAACTGAAACCTGGTTCAAGGCTCCTGAGAGCACCCCAGCGCTACCAGGCTTTACCTCGTATCATGCTTTTCGGCCCCAAAACCCGGGCTGAACCACAAAGGGAGGGGGAGTGTCCATATTCATCAAGGGCACCTACACCTCCAGGTTAGTAGCAACACATGAAGCATCAGAGACCACACAGGTGCAACTAACCATTGGCAAAACTGCTATACAACTGGTAGCATGTTACAGACCACCCTCCCAGTCTCAGGAACCCCACTCAGCCTTCCTGAAGACATTGGAGGATATGAATGTATCACAAAATACCATCATACTGGGAGACTTCAACTACCCAAACATAGACTGGGTACATTATTCTAGCCCTAACACCCTAGCCCAAAGGTTCCTGGAATTCATAAATTCAAATGCACTGGAACAACTAGTCACCTCTCCCACTAGGGGAGATAATATACTAGACCTGATCATCACAAACATGGGGACAAAATGCTCCACACCGAGGTATACCCCTCACTAGTGAGATCTGACCACAAACTAATCACCCTGGATATACATATCCCACCTCCACCCCCAGCACAAAAGACCACAGTGAAAAACTTCTCAAAAGCAGACTTCACTCTTCTTAAGACTGAGATGGTATCCTTTAAGCCCACTGGGCCAGTGGATACCACATCCCACAATGCTGAATCCTTCACAAATGCTTTCTATGGACATCTCCAAGAATGCATGGATCATGCAATCCCAAATAAATCCAAGTCCCTCTCCACCAAAGGCAAGCGTCCTGTCTGGTGGACCTCAGCCATTAACAAATTGTATAACAAAAGAAGGAAGCTACTGCACGTCAGAGCAAAATCCCATAAAGGGAAGACATCTCAGATCAACATTAGCAGAAAACTACATTTTCTCATAAAAACATCCAAGGCCAACTTTGAGAGAAAAATTGCTAGGGACACTAAAGATAACCACAAAGCCTTCTTCAGCTATGTTAGAAACCTGGGTGGAAACCCTCAGATATGCTCAGAGTTAGTTCACAACAACAAAAAATACACTGAACCCACAGATATTGCCAACATTCTGGCTGACAGGTTCAGTGCAAATTTCTCCCCTCCCTCACCCCCAAAAGAAGAAATACTTATCCCAGCTGAATGTAATCTCCCTGTCATCTCAGATGTCCAAGTGAGAACCGCCCTCAACAAAGCTAAAAACACAGCATCAATGGGACCTGACAGTATCCCGGGTTGCGTGCTACGTGAACTCCAAGAGGAGCTAAACCCGCACATAAAAATGCTATTTAACCTTAGTCTTACTACAGGATATGTACCTGAACACTGGCGTACAGCAACAGTGGTCCCACTCCACAAAGGGGGTACCTGTACAGACCCTGGGAACTACCGACCCATAAGCTTAACCAGCCTGGTCTGCAAAGCTATGGAAAGAATCATTATGGAACTCATGAACAGAGACATATGGGACCTACAGACACTTGACCCCACCCAGTTCGGCTTTGTAAAGGGCAGATCCTGCCTTTTGAACCTGGTTGACTTTTTCGAAACAGTCACTAGAGCCATTGATGAGGGCAAAGCAGTCCATACAGCCTACCTGGACTTGGCTAAGGCCTTTGACACAATACCCCACTCAGGCATCATAGATACGCTCAACAGCTTAAACGTAAACCCTTATGTCACTAGATGGGTTGCAAACTGGCTAAAGGACAGAACCCATAAAGTTAAAATCGCTGGAGCAATGTCAGACTCAAAGCCAGTCACAAGTGGTGTCCCACAGGGATCTGTCCTGGGACCCCTCTTGTTTGGCATTTATTTCTCAGATGTTAATGCAAACATGGGAGGGTTGCGGCTGACAAAGTTCGCAGATGACTGCAAACTAGGCGCCATAGTCGATACACCAGAGGACAATACATCTTACAAAAAGGCCTCACAGAAACGGACAACTGGTGCTGGAGTCACGGCCTTAAACTAAATGCCAAAAAATGTATAGTCATCCCCTTTGGGAAAAACAAAGTACCCACAAATTATCACATAGACAGCAACCCACTGAGTACGGAAAAGGTAATCAGAGACCTAGGGACCCAAGTCGACAGCGACCTCTCATTTGACACCCATGTTGCCAAAGTGGTTAGAAAAACATTCTACCTTGCACACCTCATCATGAAGGGATTCACATCCAGATCCAAGGATGTCATTGTACCCCTATACTCCTCTCTCATCAGACCCATGGTTAAGTACAATGCCCCATTTGGTGTGTACCTCACCCGGCATTTGCAACAGCTGGAGAGACCACAAAAGTACCTCACCAAGAGGATCAAGGGTCTCCAACATATGTCTTATTCTGCCAGACTAAAGAAACTTCAGCTCTATTCAGTAGCATACCACCTGCTCAGAGGTGATCTCTGCCTGATGTACAAGGCCATGTCCAATCAGGACCTGATGGACATGCTCCACCTCAAAAAATCCAAATCCATCAGGACCACGAGAGCTAAAGACTTAAACCTCGGCACAACTGTGAATAGGACATGCTGGAGGGATAGATTCATAACCCAGAGGCTTCCCATGCTTTGGAACAAGATCCCAGTTCATATTAGGCAGAGCCCCTCACTGACTCTCTTCAAGAGAAATCTTGATGAGTGAATGGGAGATCGTAAGTTTACCCCAGGGGTCACATCTGTGTCACTGCTAGACAGGGGCACAGTAAACTAATTCTATTATATAAGGGGACCTTCATTGTGTCACTACTAGACAGAGGCACAGTATTCTAAATTTATTCTGTACATTTTTGTACCATTTCATGGGTTGGCAAAAGCCACATCACTATGGCTAGGCTTACAAATGCCCCAGGGCAGATAGCCTAGTACTAAACTATGAAACTATGAAACTATGTTCTGGACATAAACTGAAATCACTGGGATGCAGTCTGCCTGCATGTGGATGTAAGTATAGAAAATGCAAGTTGATATTCCAGATGGTATTGCTGGTAGGACATTTAAAGCAATCAACTGTATGGTTGTAACAATTGTGATACAGGAATTAATTTCATACCATGCAGTTACAGAACGGTTTACAAATATAAGTGACAGCATGACTATTGTAATATTCAGAAATGTAAACCTAATAGTATTCAACAGTTTACTGATGGCAGTATACAAAGTGGTCTCAAAGACAACTTACACATTTGAAAAGGCCGAAAAAAACATGAAAATCATAATAAAAAAGTAATCATTAGCAGGTTTTCAGAAATCTAGATAGGCATAGGATGTCTATCAGGTAAGTAACATATTAAGATTTTGTCTAAGGCCATACCATTTATTCATGTATTAATAAGACTTTCAGTTGAACTGAGAAGAACTGAGCAAGACCTGAAACATGTAGATGCTCTGAAATTAACTGTTAGACTGAATGAATTGTGTGGTAACAGCCATGAAGCAAGACTAGCTTAGAATATGTGTAGAGCCTCACTACTTAAATACATTTATTAAAAGGAATATTACCCAACAATGCCTTATGCTAAGATTTGTCTTAGTGCTTGATGCTATTTAAATATTTTGGCAATTTGGGCTAGATAATGTTAGTTTGATGATTTGTACATTCAAAACTCCTCCACGCAGACACAGATTTCTAACTGAATTTCAGAATCTCATCTTTTCCGGAATAGTTTCAAGTAACAGTAGCTGAAATCACTGAAGGATTAAATATAAACTGATAACTTTTTACTTTGTAGAGGCACTAAACAAGAACACGACCTGTGCTGAACAGATAAAGACAAAAAAGGTCTGAAAACAAATAAAAGTACATTTCAGATATATGTATCAACTCTCAAGTACATGAAGTAAGTTTTTGACATCTGAAAGTGTCAGATCGGATTCTGATAAAGTTAATGCCATAGTGAATATGCAGACATCTCAATAGCAGATCACTTCTTTATGTGATTTCTTATTTACTTACATTTGTTTACTAGCCAAGCAAACTGGACCAATGACCCTTTTCTTAGCCTGAAATAGTAGATTATAATAAAAGAGTTAATATAGCTACATAGCCAAAATACTCACATAATCCATTTTATACAATGTAGACAAAGAGCTCCAAACATGTGGACATTTGCAAAGTATAAAGGTAATACAGAACATGAGTAAAGCTACCATATTAGTACAGCTCTGTTCAGTTACATGGTCCAGATCAATATATAATTGTAGTTCTTGATAAACACATATTTGAGAAAAAGGAAGTAAAATAAATGGATGTCCAAATAAGAGACAGAACTTAACTGAGCTAAATGATATTAAAATTAAGCTAGGATGAAACTGCTTTGGGCTGGTCTGAGCTATCTAAGCCTGAAGGACTAGGAGTAAGGAATGCAGTACATGAAATACATTTAAGGTGAGTAAGCAAAGCATTCATGATGAATATGGGTAGAAGCTGTAGCAATGAAGATGGAGAGAAAGTGACAGGGAGTAGCAAGGCAGGAATAAAGGGTAAGGGGACTGAGAGTATAGGGGAGACAGGGAAAAACAAGACAGGAAGCAACAATGCAGGAATAAAGGGTAAGGGGACTGAGAGTATAGGGGAGACAGGGAATAACAAGACAGGAAGCAACAATGCAGGAATAAAGGGTAAGGGGACTGAGAGTATAGGGGAGACAGGGAATAACAAGACAGGAAGCAACAATGCAGGAATAAAGGGTAAGAAGACTGAGAGTATAGGGGAGACAGGGAATAACAAGACAGGAAGCAACAATGCAGGAATAAAGGGTAAGGGGACTGAGAGTATAGGGGAGACAGGGAATAACAAGACAGGAAGCAACAATGCAGGAATAAAGGGTAAGGGGACTGAGAGTATAGGGGAGACAGGGAATAACAAGACAGGAAGCAACAATGCAGGAATAAAGGGTAAGGGACTGAGAGTATAGGGAGACAGGGAATAACAAGACAGGAAGCAACAATGCAGGAATAAAGGGTAAGGGGACTGAGAGTATAGGGGAGACAGGGAATAACAAGACAGGAAGCAACAATGCAGGAATAAAGGGTAAGAAGACTGAGAGTATAGGGGAGACAGGGAATAACAAGACAGGAAGCAACAATGCAAGAATAAAGGGTAAGGGGACTGAGAGTATAGGGGAGACAGGGAATAACAAGACAGGAAGCAACAATGCAAGAAGAAAGGGTAAGGGGACTGAGAGTATAGGGGAGACAGGGAATAACAAGACAGGAAGCAACAATGCAAGAAGAAAGGGTAAGAGGACCAAGAGTACAGGGGAGACAGGGAATAACAAGACAGGAAGCAACAATGCAGGAATAAAGGGTAAGAGGACTGAGAGTATAGGGGAGACAGGGAATAACAAGACAGGAAGCAACTATGCAAGAAGAAAGGGTAAGGGGACTGAGAGTATAGGGGAGACAGGGAATAACAAGACAGGAAGCAACAATGCAAGAAGAAAGGGTAAGAGGACTGAGAGTATAGGGGAGACAGGGAATAACAAGACAGGAAGCAACAATGCAGGAATAAAGGGTAAGGGGACTGAGAGTATAGGGGAGACAGGGAATAACAAGACAGGAAGCAACAATGCAAGAAGAAAGGGTAAGGGGACTGAGAGTATAGGGGAGACAGGGAATAACAAGACAGGAAGCAACAATGCAGGAATAAAGGGTAAGGGGACTGAGAGTATAGGGGAGACAGGGAATAACAAGACAGGAAGCAACAATGCAGGAATAAAGGGTAAGGGGACTTAGAGTATAGGGGAGACAGGGAATAACAAGACAGGAAGCAACAATGCAGGAATAAAGGGTAAGGGGACTGAGAGTATAGGGGAGACAGGGAATAACAAGACAGGAAGCAACAATGCAAGAAGAAAGGGTAAGGGGACTGAGAGTATAGGGGAGACAGGGAATAACAAGACAGGAAGCAACAATGCAGGAATAAAGGGTAAGGGGACTGAGAGTATAGGGGAGACATGGAATAACAAGACAGGAAGCAACAATGCAGGAATAAAGGGTAAGGGGACTGAGAGTATAGGGGAGACAGGGAATAACAAGACAGGAAGCAACAATACAAGAAGAAAGGGTAAGGGGACTGAGAGTATAGGGGAGACAGGGAATAACAAGACAGGAAGCAACAATGCAGGAATAAAGGGTAAGAAGACTGAGAGTATAGGGGAGACAGGGAATAGGCAGGGCACTCGAAGCACTTTTCAGTATGGAGAACATCGATGTCTGTGCAGTAACTGAAACCTGGTTCAAGGCTCCTGAGAGCACTCCAGCGCTACCAGGCTATACCTCATATCATGCATTTCGGCCTCAAGTTCCAGGCCGAACCAGAAAGGGAGGGGGAGTGTCCATTTTCATAAAGGACACCTACACCTCTCGATTGGTGGCTACTCATGAAGCATCAGAAACCATACAAGTTTTACTCACCATAGGCAAAACTGCCATACAACTGGTCGCATGTTATAGAACACCCTCCCAATCCCAGGAATCCCATCAAGCATTCCTGAAAACACTGGAGGATATGAATGTCACACCAAACACCATCATATTGGGTGACTTCAATTACCCCAACATAGACTGGGCCCACTATTCTAGCCCTAACACCCTAGCCCAAAGATTCCTGGAATTCATAAACTCAAATGCTATGGAGCAACTGGTCACCTCTCTACGAGGAGAGATAATATACTTGACCTGATTATCACAAACATGGGGTCCAAATGCTCCGACCGGATATAAACCCCTCACTAGTAAGATCTGATCATAAACTGATCACGTTGGATGTACATATCCCACCCCACCCCCAGAACAAAAGACTACAGTGAAAAACTTTCAAAAGCTGACTTTGCTCCTTAAGTCAGAAATGATATCCTTTAAGTCTACTGGGTTAATGGAAACCACATCCCAAAATGCTGAATCCTTCACAAAAGCCTTCTACGGACATCTCCAAGAATGCATGGATCAAGCAATCCCAACTAAAACCAACACCCTCTCCATCAAGGAAAACGCCTTTGGTGGACCCCGCTATAAACAAACTGTACAACAAAAGAAGGAAGCTACTGCAGGACAAAGCCAAATCCCACAAGGGAAAGGCTTCCTGATCAGCACAAGTAAAAACTACGCTCTCATAAAAACATCTAAAGCAAACTTTGAGAAAAAGATTGCCAAGGATACCAAAGACAATCACAAAGCCTTCTTCAATTATGTCAGAACCTTGGGAGGAAATTCTCAGATATGCTCTGAGCTAGTACACAATGACAAAAATTCACTGACCCTACTGACATTGCCAACATTCTGGCAGATAGGTTCAGTGCAAATTTCTCCCTCCCTCACCCCTAAAGATGAAGTAACTATCCCTGCTGAATGTAACCTACCAGTCATCACAGACACACAGGTGAAATCAGCACTCAACAAGGCAAAAAACACAGCATCTATGGGACCCGATGGTATCCCGGTTGCGTGTTACGTGAACTCCAAGATGAACTAAACCCACCCCTAAGAACTCTATTCAATCTTAGCCTCACTACAGGATATGTACCTGAACAATGGCGCACAGCAACAGTGGTCCCACTCCACAAAGGGGGAAATTCTACTGACCCAGGTAACTACCGCCCCATAAGTTTGACCAGCCTGATCTGTAAGGCTATGGAAAGAATCATCATGGAACTCATAAATGGCGACATTGCGGATCTGCAGACCCTTGATCCCACACAGTTCGGTTTTGTAAAAGGCAGATCCTGCCTCTTAAACCTGGTTGACTTCTTTGAAACAGTCACTAGTGCCATCGATGAGGGCAAGGCTGTCCACACTGCCTATTTGGACTTAGCTAAAGCCTTTGACACAATACCACACTCTGGCATCATTGACAAGCTCAGCAGCCTAAATGTAAATCCATATGTCACAAGATGGGTAGCAAATTGGCTAAAAAACAGAACCCATAAGGTTAAAATTGCTGGAGCCATGTCAGACTCAAAATCCGTCACAAGTGGTGTCCCACAGGGCTCTGTCTTGGGTCCACTCCTATTCGGCATTTATTTCTCAGATGTGAAAGCAAATATGGAAGGATTATGGCTGACAAAGTTTGCAGATGACTGCAAACTGGGTGCCATAGTGGATTCACCTGCCGACACACACATCCTACAGAAAGGTCTCACTGAAACGGACAACTGGTGCCGGAATCATGGCCTCAAACTTAACGCCAAAAAATGTATAGTCATCCCCTTTGGGAAAAACAAAGTACCCACAAACTATCACGTGACAATAACCCACTGAATACGGAAGATGTAATCAGAGACCTGGGGACTCAGGTCGATAGTGACCTCTCCTTTGACAACCATGTTGCCAAAGTGGTCAGAAAGACATTCTACCTCGCCCATCTCATCATGAAGGGATTCTCATCCAGATCAAAGGAGGTCATTGTACCTCTATATTCCTCCCTTGTCAGGCCCATGATTGAATATAATGCCCCATTTGGGATGTATCTCACCCGCACATGCAACAACTGGAAAGACCCCAGAAGTACCTCACCAAGAGGATCATAGGTCTAAAACATGTGCCGTATCCAGCTAGATTAAAGAAACTCCAGCTCTATTCAGTAGCATACCGCCTGCTCAGAGGTGATTTGTGCCTAACATACAGGGCCATGTCCAACCAGGAATTGATGGACATGCTCCATCTCAAAAATCCAAATCCACCAGAACCACACGAGCTAAAGAGTTCAACCTCTGCACAAATATGAATAGGACATGCTGGAGGGATAGATTCATAACACAGAGGTTACCCATACTCTGGAACAAAATCCCAGTTCACGTGAGACAGAGCCCTTCATTGGCACTGTTCAAGAAAAATCTCGATGCATGGATGGGAGATCGCAAGTTTACCCCGGGAGTGACCTCAGTGTCACTACTAGACAGAGGTATAGTTTACTAAATAATAGGGTTCCACATGTGTCACTACTAGAGAGGCGCAACTATATAGTATGGGGTGGCGTAAAGCCACATCACTGTTGGCTAGGCTTATAAATGCCCCTGGGCAGATAGCCTAGTACACTACTATGAAACTATGAAACTATAACAAGACAGGAAGCAACAATGCAAGAATAAAGGGTAAGAAGACTGAGAGTATAGGGGAGACAGGGAATAACAAGACAGGAAGCAACAATGCAAGAATAAAGGGTAAGGGGACTGAGAGTATAGGGGAGACAGGGAATAACAAGACAGGAAGCAACAATGCAGGAATAAAGGGTAAGAAGACTGAGAGTATAGGGGAGACAGGGAATAACAAGACAGGAAGCAACAATGCAAGAAGAAAGGGTAAGGGGACTGAGAGTATAGGGGAGACAGGGAATAACAAGACAGGAAGCAACTATGCAAGAAGAAAGGGTAAGGGGACTGAGAGTATAGGGGAGACAGGGAATAACAAGACAGGAAGCAACAATGCAGGAATAAAGGGTAAGAGGACTGAGAGTATAGGGGAGACAGGGAATAACAAGACAGGAAGCAACAATGCAGGAATAAAGGGTAAGGGGACTGAGAGTATAGGGGAGACAGGGAATAACAAGACAGGAAGCAACAATGCAAGAAGAAAGGGTAAGGGGACTGAGAGTATAGGGGAGACAGGGAATAACAAGACAGGAAGCAACAATGCAGGAATAAAGGGTAAGAGGACTGAGAGTATAGGGGAGACAGGGAATAACAAGACAGGAAGCAACAATGCAGGAATAAAGGGTAAGGGGACTGAGAGTATAGGGGAGACAGGGAATAACAAGACAGGAAGCAACAATGCAAGAATAAAGGGTAAGGGGACTGAGAGTATAGGGGAGACAGGGAATAACAAGACAGGAAGCAACAATGCAGGAATAAAGGGTAAGAGGACTGAGAGTATAGGGGAGACAGGGAATAACAAGACAGGAAGCAACAATGCAGGAATAAAGGGTAAGGGGACTGAGAGTATAGGGGAGACAGGGAATAACAAGACAGGAAGCAACAATGCAAGAAGAAAGGGTAAGAAGACTGAGAGTATAGGGGAGACAGGGAATAACAAGACAGGAAGCAACAATGCAGGAATAAAGGGTAAGGGGACTGAGAGTATAGGGGAGACAGGGAATAACAAGACAGGAAGCAACAATGCAGGAATAAAGGGTAAGGGGACTGAGAGTATAGGGGAGACAGGGAATAACAAGACAGGAAGCAACAATGCAGGAATAAAGGGTAAGAGGACTGAGAGAATGGTGTTATGCTGGGAGAACCACAAAAGGGTAAAAAGGTAGTGCGAGTTCCACAGGTAAGAGAAGTAAGAAGTTAGTGGTAGGGTTACTAAACAGAGTGTGGAAGAGGTATGACTGAGGGCAACTGCACTGAATTTATCAGAGTGGTAAGCAAAAATGGTGGCTTTAATTGATGAGTATATTAGTATTCATCTAACAGAGGAGAGGAAATTAGTCTAAGTAGGAGGGCAAGTGCAGAAATAGTACCTTTATTGCCAAGCTGAGGGGAGTCTATGGAGGATTAGGGTATCACTGTTGAGATATATGATGGTATGTATCAGGGGAGGTTTAGGGGTGGTGGGCTGGGGTAGAGAAGTAATTGTAGAGATGCTTATAAACTTAGTTTTGTAGAAGAAAAGAAGTGAGGTCCTTTCAGATATGAGGAAGAAGTTGGTACTGTGAAGTGTGAGATAGTTGGCAGGTATAATGAAAAGACATATTTTAAGCAGTGTACTTTTATGAAGAGAGTGTTTTGGGAATTTTCTAAGAAAACTATGAGTTGAGTATACTGAAGTTTTGATATTAACACATTCTCAGCTATACTCAAAAAGTGAGTGAACACATTAGATATAGGCTGCCTTAAGCTGTATGAGTACCTTGTTGTTAAAAGAGAGACATAGCAGTAAAAATTAGAGTTAAAGTTTGAGTTTAAACCAAGATTTTAAATTTTTTTCAGCTCGAGTACTATGACTAACTCTTCAGTCACTATGTAATGGTGGAAAAGTGGTTGAGAGTTTGACAGTTGTACTAAAGCTTACAGAATATTCAGCAGTGTTAACCTGAAGGTCATAGTTCTGAGTACAGGTGAAGATGTTCATTAAAATAATTTTTGTAAAAGGAATTGAACTATGGAAGAATCTTTGCTACTGCTTAGAATTAAAAGGTTATCAGTATAAAGAGAAATATTAAGAACAGGAAAGGAGGCATGCAGGTCATTTATGTAAAGCAACTAAGGGGCTGGCAGCCTGGCACTAAGGCTGATCATTGGAGAATCCTTGAAGAAAAGGTGTTGAGGAAGAGATTGCATTGTCATATGGCACCTGAATGGATTTGTTTGATAGAATTTTAGCCATTTAATAGCATTTTCTAAAAGTCATAAGTTCTGAAGTGTATTCTGTATAATATATTTTACTTAGTGAACAGCCCTCTTACATTTGATGGCTATAAAAAATTATACACAAAACATGTTATAAGAGATGGTGAGGAAATGCTAGTGTTATGGAATGTAGTTACAAATGGATGGCCAGAAAATACAAAGTCAGTATATCCACATGTCAAAGTATACAGTGCATATAATGATGTGCTTTGACGTATACAAGGCTAAATGTTTAAAGAGTTACCACTATTGCTCATTTTGCATGATTGTGTGATATTCATAATTCATGAGTCTCTTCTGGAAATACCAAAAGTAAGAAAACAGCAAACAATGTTCTTTACTGGCCTAAGATATCTGAGCACTATAGCTGGTTCAAAGGTGTGATGCTTACAATAGATTCAAAAATCAGAATGAAAAAAAGGAATGATAACACATCCTTTTGTAAAAGGAATTGAACTATGGAAGAATCTTTGCTACTGCTTAGAATTAAAAGGTTATCAGTATAAAGAAAAATATTAAGAACAGGAAAGGAGGCATGCAGGTCATTTATGTAAAGCAACTAAGATTTATTTCACTATAAAGATGTCCATTATAGTCTTTTATTGACTATTACTCAACAAAACCAGAACTAGCACAGCTGCCTGAGACCATTCATGTCAAGTGTATCAAAAACTGCTAATATCAAGTGTAACAAAGACCACTCATATCAAGTGTAACAAAGACTGCTCGTGTCAAGTGTAACAAAGACCACTAGTGCTACTGGAAAGTAATGCCTAGTCCTACTGCTGTCACAATACTGAAGTCCAGCTTTGCTAGATATGGTATAGCAGACAAGATGCTATCAAACAATGCTCTACAATTTGTGAGTCAAAAAATGGATACGTGTAAAGCAATAGTAGTTTAAACACACTTCCCACAGGTTCTACATATGTGCAGAGCAATAAGCAAGCAGGGCATTGTATCCAAACATGAGCAATCTAATGTAGAAATGTGACAGCTCAGAAAATTCAGACTGCTATAGTTTGATTCTTGAATGGAGAAATATGACCCTGCGAACTATAGGATTTTCACCAACACAGCTATTAATGGGAAGACCGCCTACCTCATATTCCTTCTCAAAGTGTAAAAGTAAAGGGAGTGGACTCAGAAACTGTACTATGGTAAACTATCAAAGAATTGCACTAAGCTGGAAAGGAGAAGGACGGATGATATCTGTGTTCCTTGGACTTCTGTAGAAAAGCATTGTACATGCTATGGTAACTGGTCAACTGCAACAACCTAGATAATAGTTTTTGCAAGTTACAGACATGAAGATATACAGAAAAAAGAACACATAATTAAGCATCTGATGTGAAAGGAGTACAGGTGTTAAACACCAGAATTCTTATGTTTTGCTTAAAGCTCAGAGATAAAAAAAAGCAGTTCCACCTTTTCATTCTGAATGCATTAAGTACCTTTCGCATACCTCTCAAGTGTACCTCATTACGAGGAGCATTCCTCATTTGAGGTCCTAAAATGTTCATGTTCCTCAAAGTTCCACACTGAAAGCATCTATCATACATTCAGTGTTAGGAATTGTTTAACTGATATCCATGGTAAAGAGAACAGAATCATATTAATTCATCAAGATAAGTTTTTATATGTAAAATAGCACATTTTAACTGCCCTATTAGCTTCCTAGGGAAATTTGTTAGTAAGGTGTTAACAAGTGCTCCACATTTTGCCCATTCATTCCACATTATAAGATGCTGTGTTCCTCATTTTGGAGCTGGAGGGTTGAGAGCTATGCTCTCAGGCTGAAGGCCAAGGCTTAAAGTGTCAGAAAATTCTTAGTAGTCCTGATGTTAGTGTTGCAGATGAATTACCTGCAGCTGTGAATAGTGACAAAATTCCTGATCAGCCCCCTGAAAATCAATTTTTAATACAGAGAAAACTCTTCAAAAAGCCAGTGTGATACAGTGACCATACATAAATTTATAGACTTGCTCACATGAAATGATTATTTCTCTTGAATAGTTCAGTTTCTCTCTAAAATTGTTTGTCACCTGACATTCACTGGATAGCAGTGGTTTAACTGTAGACATAAACAACCAATGTATGTGATTGTAGCCTATTTACATTTATTGTATTTTTCTTTTAAAGTGAAGGGGGATAGCTTATGTGAACAAATGCAGCATATAGAGGAATGATACTGTAGCTGTATCTTTTAGACTAGTTACTAATAGTTGGGCCTATGTGCCATGTGATTTCTTTATTAGTGTAGTTCATTTATGACTTTTGTTGAATGCACATTGTATTTCTTCTTTTGATCGCCTTGAATATGCACATATGTTACTGTGTCCATATACCACAACTTTAGTTGCAGATACAGAAGAATTCCTGGCTTAACTCTTCTGAAATACTTTATCATCCCTGATGAGTATCTGCTGACTGTGCAGAAAGTATTTAAAGATGAAGCATCTTACAGCAACATTTTCTTTGTGAAAAACTTTTACAATAAAATTCCATTTTCTGGAGAGGATAATTTTTATTGTTCTTAATCAGGACTCTTACACGGAAGACAGAAGTGAAGAGAAATGTAGGGAAACAACAACATTGCCTTAGGACGCAGGTGTGACAGACTGAAGACAGCAAAAGTCAAACTTGTGATGGCTAAATAAGGTTTAGTCCAAAAAACTAAAATACTAAACAAAAGAACACACTTTAAGAACTAAATCACAACATTTTTAGGCAAAATCATGCAATAGAAGTTATTGCATCTATGTAATTACTATATGTAAAATGCATCACCTATAAATTCATGTCATTTGTGATTGAAGTTAAAATATTAGAAAGTCATACTGCAAATGATTAAAGCAGCAAAGCCACTTGCCACTGATACACTGAAACATTTGGTGTGAGCACTTTGTCATTACGCAGAGCAGTCCGCAGGAGGCTACACAGTGTGAAATCTGAACACCTACCTGTCCTACAGGCCAGCATTAGCATATAGCAACCAGAATGGCAAGAATGCATACAAGTGCATGTCCACATATTGTACTACCCTGGTCACATCATGGATGCAGACCATCTCAGGCATTAATAAAAATAGGGCAAATACGTTCATTGGTTCTGCCTCTCACATAAATTTGCAAACCGACCTGCTCTCCTGTCATAACACTGACTATCTTACTTTGGCTTATAACTAATAGAGTAAAATGACAACCCCAAATTAGTGAATGAATGGATAAATAAATAAATAAATAAGATGCTCTGGTAACCAGCAGACCTTTTAAAGTCTGTCAGCCACCGGACAGCTACTTTAAGCATAATACCCGTAATACTACCTTATGCGACAGACATGCATTCTATATTTTCACATTTTTTGCACACTAAAGTAGGTCACATTTCTTGTTAGTACATGTTTACCAGTATTGTGGTAATTCTTTGATTGCCCCAGCAAATTCTTTGTGGTCAAGGTCGTTGATGTCCCAGTTTATAGCTGAACCCACAATATATGCTGACTCATATTATTTCTGTAAATCATTTATGTCATATACCATTTAAACACTACATTAACAAGTGATTTTTACTGACTAGGAAATGTGCGGAATGTTACCTTTATATTTAGTAATTGAGGAACACTACTCTGCAAGCATTGCATGCATGTATTATGTTGACAAAGCATTTTGTGCCCAGTCCTTGTCAACAGCAGTCAGTTAAGATTCAGAATTATTATTATATTGGACAATTTAGTGCTAATAAACTCACAATCAAAATATATAGTTTTATTTAGGAGAAAAAAGGTTCCAAGCCACAATTGTGATGACAGGACAGCAAATATTATTCAGATTAAAAAAAAAGACTCAAAATGGAATTTGTCTTCTACATTGACATTGGAGGATTTACTGTGACACCCCTCAATAAGTTCACTATTTATTTCCTTGTGCTAACCATGAATGTTAGCTAGGAAGCCCAGTTTATTTATTTGTTTAATTCATTTATTTATCAATTAATTTATTTATCTGTTAGCCAGGTAGGTGGACTGACCCAAAGCCCTTTTTCAGCTATGACTTACAGGAGAAATATGAATACAGTGTAAAATTGTGAGATATACAAATGGGTGGAACACTGTGTGATTAGTATATGCAGCATATGGTACAATGTAAAATATCCTGTATTACAAAGCAAACAAGTTACAATGGTTGCACATTTATGTTGAGGCTATGCAAAGGGGAAACAGTGTGCACACTATGTATAAATAATGTACATGTGTGGTTGTTAAACAGTTATGCTGAAGGTGCACAGAAGGGCAGTCATGAAAACCCTCATATCACTAGTATACAAGGCACTGTAGGGAGCTATATACTTATACTCAAGGTACACAGGAGGACAGTACTGAAAACCCTCATATGACTAGTGTACAAGGCACAATGGGGGAGTTATGGTACACAGAAGAACAGTAGTGAAAACCCTCATATGTCTAGTATACAAGGCACTGTAGGGAGATATATACTTATTCTGAATGTACACAGGACAATAGTGAAAACCCTCATATGACTAGTGTAGGAAGCACAGTGGAAGAGTTATACTGATGGTACACAAATGGACAGTAGTGAAAACCCTGATATGACTAGTATACAAGGCACTATGGTGAAGTTATATACTTATGCTGTGGGTGCACGTAAGTACAGCAGTGTGAACCCTCAGGTAATTAGTGTGAAAGGCACTGTAGGGAGTTATATATGTATGGTGAGGGTACACAGAAGGACAGTAGTGTGCATCTTGTACCAGGACACCTACATGTATACACATTCCAGAACAGTGCTGCACCAGGAAGCATGCAAGAGGTGGTCCTTATGTGGTATGGAACATTGTTGGTAGGCTAGTATACTAGAATGAACAAGGAAATCCAGATGCTTACTGACTGTATTATGCTTATTATCTATTCTTTTCATGTTGCATATCATTTGGATTTTATAATCTGTAAGTGAGTCCTGTCATATCACAAGCTGTTATTGGGTTATAGTGTCCTTATTGCTATCCACCTGTGCATACTGAAGCAATCAAGGTATTGCTGTGCAGCAAGGACTTTATATGGGTAATATGACTGAAACCTGATCTCATTTGCATGCCTCATGTGTATTAATATCTGTCTGTCTGTATGAGTGTACTACTAAACATCACAGATGAAACTAAGCAAAAGAACACATTGATCAATTACATCAATGAACACTTACACTGATCATGCAAAAGCAAAACATCAAAGCATAATTATTACAAATGTAAATAAAACCATTACATTTGCAATCATACAGAAATAGACATTAACACCCCTACAGCACAGAACAAGCCATAAAACCTCTAGATATATACACGTTGCATAACAACACATCATTGCAATTTGCAAAGAAAAGTTGCTATAAAAATAAAAAAAATAATTACGTATGAGCAGACTTACACGTGTCTTGGAAATGTAGAAATATACTGAAAAAATGCAGCCCTGCAACTTAAAGACCTCACAAATTATTAACACATCATGTAGTTTCAAATCACACTTACCTAAAAACAAAAGACAATCCTGCCAAAGTATTTGAAATACTTCTTCTTATATTGGGGGTTGCATCCATACTCCTCAACATGGGCGCTTTACTCCCACACCACAATAACTTGTATATACTAACTCCAGTACTGCACAATTTCTACCAAAATGAACCACCACAAGGAATGCTATAGTTGATAATATATGTAGTTGACTTTAGCATTCCACAATGCATGTCACTATCAACATTTTGTGGCGAGAAATCTGCATTCGATAAATGAAGTTTTTGACCAAAAGAATAATAACCATTTATGCAAAAGAGCAGTTTGGGTGGGATTAATGAGGGCAGCCACACCAGACACAAGGTGTTTGGGGACAGAATTAGAAGGTGCTAATTGTTCAGTGGTGCAGTACCTGTGTCCACTTTCATACTGACATTTCTGAATATCAGTACAGAAATGAATGCCTGATTTTGTGGTTAGAATTAAAGTACTTCATCATGTGCAGTATAAATAAATAAAGTAAAAAAATAAAAAAAAACAGAAGAGTTGGTACTTTTTTGGGTTCCAATCAGCATTTCAAATGTTGAAAATGCCGAATTTAATTTAATCGAACTGAAATGTTCGAAATTTCAGAAGAGCGAACTGACGGAACATCGATTTCTTTCCCAGGGAAAGAAATTGGTGGGCAGTCATCGGAGTTTGCTATTTCCTCCACTGTGGTGCAGTCTCGGAGTTGGTATATTTAAGTAGGGGGGTTTGGGGGGCACAGCCCCCCACGGTCGGGGGTGTGGGGTGCGAAACCCACCACTTCTGTCAGTGTTTAAAGTATTGAAAATTGTTTTTATTTTCATGGAACACCGATGTCTTTTCCTGGGAAAGAAATCAATGTTCCGTCAGTTCGCTCTTTTGAGATGTCGAACGTTTCAGTTCGATTAAATTGCATTCGGCGTTTTCAGCATTCGATATGCTGATATAGACTCACTTTTTTTCCTTTTTTAAGCACAGAAATGGACCCAGCTTTTTAATTTTTTTATTTTTATTTTATTACTATGTTCTTTTTTTTTTTTTGAGGAGGGCGGATTAGAGAATAAGAAAACAGCTCTGCATATGTGTGTGTATACACACACACACACACACACACACACACACACACACATATATATATATATATATATATATATATATATATATATATAAATACACATACATATATATGTATATATAGATTAGCATTTAATGACAACAGTCTATTTGTTTATTTGAGCACATCATATGCTGTTATCATTCCTGTAAAACTGTTTTTTCCTCTTTTTTGGTTTGCTATTCCTTAAGGAAAGTGTTTACTACTCTTAAGGCCTGAAAACTACATTACAGCAAATCTGATGTCATCTTTTCCATCCATTGTTCCTCAACATATCTAACCTTAGATCCAACTTTGGTCGCTTCTAAGTGTTGGATCTGGTGTTCAGGCTCCTCCCGCTACCCAAAATCCACATGTAGGGAGCGAGCTACCTCAGATCTCATTTAATGCCAGAAGCATTTGACAGATCTCAGTTCTTTTAATTTGGGCTTAAATTTTGTACTCCTGCTGTCTTTAGTGTTTATGCTTGCTGTTTCCTACCCATTTCTCTCTCCCTCTCTCTCTCTCCCTCTCTCTCTCTCTTGCTCCTTTGGATGCTTAATTCATAAAAGTAAAAAAAAATAAATAAAAAGTAGTAGTAAAGTAGTGGTGTGTGTGTGTGTGTGTGTGTGTGTGTGTGTGTGTGTGTGTGTGTGTGTGTGTGTGTATACATATATATATATATATATATATATATATATATATATATATATTTTACTTTCATAGTATTGAAGCGCACATGTGTGAGGGCAGATGTGTGAAAGTACAATTTCAAAAGTTGGGAATGTCAACACTGAATTGCCGAATTCACAACTGAGTGAATGCCAGTGTGCATTCGCTCATGTGAATTTGGCAATTCAGAGTACAGATTGCACTACAGTGGGGACTGGAAATTGTACCCCTTCCCTCACTGTAGTGCGATTTCTGAGTTAGTATATTAAATTAGCAGGGGGTGCAGGGGGCTTGCCCCCCCTGCATGACAGTGTTTGGACAACTTTGGAGACATCCAGAAATGTCGGGTGTTTCAAAAACATTAGACATTCCTGGAATGTCAAATTCATTGATCAGCACTTTCTCTGTTTTAAACATTTAAAAGTGCAATTTCCAACTATGTGAGTCAGATATTTGTCTGCTCCCATATTCTGTTTGTGACCTTGTAAAAGTAAACCTATATATATATATATATATATATATATATATATATATATATATATATATATATATGCATGTATATTATAGATTATTTTTTTCTTGTATGTCATCTTATTTTCTGTATTTTTCTTCTTTATTTTGTCTGTGGGGATTGCAGAAGATAAGCCTACTGGTTAAAAAAATGCATAGCTTGCTCCCACAAGCTATCAAATTCAGATGCACATGATAAGTGCATGTGGTGCCCAAGGCCTTCCTATCTAGACATTGCCTACACTATTTGCAAGCCTTTTGAACAACAAGTCATCCCAGAAGGAAGAAACAAGCTGACACTAAAGAGTGTCTTTCAGCCTAACACAGGAGAGAAGCCCTTTTCAGGAGCTGCACATTTGTGCAGAGTTTGGAAACTATCCAAGATTCCTTGGTGTTGGGGATCAGCTTATTTTGTTTTTTTTTTTTTTTTGAAAACAGCCTAGCACTAGATTTATTCCAGTTTGAAAATAAGGTGATCACACCTTATCACAAATCTTCCTGCCTTCTGTAGAAGGCAGAAATACCACATGAAAGTATTTCATTGTGCAAAAAGCAGCATATCTATTTCTATCCATTTCTATTGGCTCAGGGCTGCCTTAGGTGACTGTCTCAGACTGAGGCAGCCTGAGACTAAAAGTGAAAGAAGTAATGAGGTGGTGGAAAAATACAAGCGCAGGACTGAGTTTTTGCTTATTTTTTTCTTCTTCTTCTAGCCCTGCTGTGCAGGTTGTCTAATATGTAGGAAAGTAAGCAATTTAACAGTGTGTGTGTGTGTGTGTGTGTGTGTGTGTGTGTGTGTGTGTGTGTGTGTGTGTGTGTGTGTGTGTGTGTGTGTGTGGTGAACTGTCCCTGATTCTTGCAGAGTGTGTCTGATTCTGACTAAGTTTTGTCTGGTCCTTGCAAAGTTTGCTGTAGGACAAATCAGTGAGGAATGAAGTCACAGTATAATGACAAACTTTACAGTTTCAGACTTAGTAGTGTTTGGAAAAAGATACTAATACCAAACTTGTTATTCAAGTAATTTTGTGTAACTATATAAAAGCAATAGCTGTCCTTACATTCACCCTTTGTCTGCCATTATTTTTTAGCTTCCGCTTTGATGCTTGTGCTAAGAGGTTGAAAGGTATATGGGAGGTGGGTTTACAGCTGCTTGTACAGTCCAGTATGGAGGTTATTAATGCATTTATTCACTCATTTGATTGCACTTGAATGGCCACTTATCCAACAGGGAACAAGCCATCAAATGGCAACAAGACTGTTCTGATTTCCTAACAGTCACAGTTGAATTCTGGATTCAATAATCTACACTCTGCCTCTAAACAAGCTACTCTGGTACATATGCAGATGATTCCGCTCCCATCTGCTCAGCCCAAACACTAGCCTCCTTGCAAAAAAAACCCAAAAGGTCTTTCTAGCCATAGAATCCTGGCTCGTTAGCTCAGACTTGCTCTTAAATGCTAAAAAAACACAATTGATGCCTTTCACCCCTAGAAACCACTCAGACAAAAAGCAATCTTTTCATATCCTATTAGCCAAAAAAAAAAGTAGAACATGTTACAAAGGCAAAACTCCTTGGAGTAATGTTCAGTAATAATCTCAGATATGACCAGCACCTACTCCTAGCCATCAACAAAAAAGGAAACTAGGATCCCTCTAGAGAGCTAGGAAATTCCTCACTAATAATGCCAGAAAAAACAGCACAAACATACCTACTTCTATCCCTACTCCATGCCTCACCCATCTTCACAAATTTTAACTTAATCATCAAAAATAAACTAGAGACAGCCTATAACAAAAGTGCAAATTGTGCAACAAATAATCAAAAAACCCACCATCGCATAGCACTAAAAATCTTAACTGGGTAGAACTTAAAAAACACCTAAATTACTATCAATGTATTACAGTCCATACACTAATAAACTCCCCAGGAAAATGCTTAGCTCTCAAAGGAATAATGAAACCCTATGCTACTAATCAAACCCTACGATCCAACAACAGCGCTTTTGCATCCATCACAAAATCAAATAACAGCACAGGAAACTTACTATACTCTAACCAGGAAGCAAAAATCTGGAACAAAATCTGCCCTGAAATAAGAAGGAAGACATTGCATGGCTTCAAAAAGTCACTAAAGAAACACCTGCTAAATAACTGGTTGTGCTCATGCACTATCCCAGGCTAGCCCCCCCCCCCCCGCCTTTCTCAACCTAAAGTCCACCATTAAAGTTACACTCCCTTTACTTAACCTTTTTGTAACCTAATCTTATGTATGTAACTTTATATCTTACTGTATATTCTTCCACAACTGTCATTTACACTATTCTTCTACAGGTCACCACTCCACCCTCTACCTACTCTCTCTCCTACAAAACGTCCTTTCCCATGTAACTAACACTGCCTTTATTTTCCTTAATAGAGGTCTATACAAGCTCTCTACCTCACTCTACCTAGTGTTTCATATAACTACTTGTCCTGTTAAGTTCTACCTCTTGCTAAATCCCTGGCTGTCTTTGCCACCCTTCTCTGGACTTCTAATTGATAAGCACATTACATAATACATCCACTGTTTATCTGTGTAATTTCTCTGTAACAAACTACCTCATGGAAAACGTTATGTCCTTAAATTCATAGGGTACCATATGTTATATAATGTGTTCTAGATGTATTCATATAATTGTGTTTTCTTGTAAACTGAATGTATTTTTATAAAATTTCATTTTATTTTTGTCTTTAAATATACTTGCCTAACATATGAAGCTTTTCTTACCAAGCCTCCACTGAAAATGGGATAAACCTAAATTTGAACTTCCGGGTAAACAAAGGGAAATAAATAAATAAAATGTTTCAGGTGTAAAATCGCAGGTGCATCCAGTGGCAGTAATTGATGGTCACATCCATACTCGCATGCACATGTAATGTTGCTATATAATATATGTATATTTGTATGTGTGGGGGCATAAACATTCTCAGCAATCCCTGATATCAAAAAATGTCTCTGATTTTGCCTCATATTTGATTCATTCTTCATAATGCATTTTTTGGAGGGGCAGTAAATCAGTGAGGAGCGTAATTGCTTAATAATGGCAGATATTTGAGTCTTTGACTTACTGGACTTTACAAAATTGCAAATCCTTTTATTGTAGCAATTTATACTTGTCTAAGGGCAATACCTGTTCCTGATTCTGATCCTTTCTCCTGTACGTTTTTTTAATTTTCTAACTGATTCTTCAGCTAAGAAGCTGAAAGATATGTATGTGTGTTTCTGCATGTGTATGTGTGTGCGTGTTCATGGGTGTGTGCATGTGTATGCATGTGTGCATAGGTACGTGTGTGTGTGTGTGTGTGTGTGTGTGTGTGTGTGTGTGTGTGTGTGTGTGTGTGTGTGTGTCTGTCTGTCTGTCTGTGTGTGCCTGTGTGTGTAGAGGGGGTTGCAGTATGATCTGACAGCAGTGAGCTGAGAAGATACTTTCCTGTGTGGCATTTATGCATTTACTCATTCATCACGCTCAAACTACTGAGGTGTATAGTCACAGTAACATAAGTGGATGTAATTGATGGTCGTGTGTGTGTGTGTGCGTGTGCGTGTGCGTGTGATATCTCTGTGTGGGGGTATAGATAACTCAACTATCCCTGATTTTGATGAATGTCCCTGATTTTGTTGTATTTTTTTTTGCTGTGTTCCTTGAAAATATTTGCTTTTCTAGTAAATCACTGAGAATACTGTCACTTCATAAACCAAGACATTATGGGCAGGATTCACGAAGGCTTGCACTGAGTGTAAGAGACGTGTAAGACTCCATGCAAGCCTTGCGATCCAGGAACAGCCCGAAACTCCGTGTAAGAGACCAGCTAAAACGTCTCTTACACGGACTGGGCGTGGATATGCTAAATACCTCACCTGCAGCCGAAAGGCATGCAAATGAGGTAGAGTAGCGATCCATGAAGCAGATAGCAGCCCGTGTAAAAGCCGTTTTAGTTGCAGAAATGTACTCAGTTGACAACTGAGTACGTTTCTGCAAAAATCACAATGGAGCCATGTCAGCTCCAAATAAAGGGTGCATATGTGTCAGGCAGCATGCCAATGGCCAAATATATGGCCATTAGCAAGGTACCCTGATGCAAATATGAAAAATAATTCTTTTTTTTTTGGGTTGCGCTGTATAAAACATAAAAATGAAGGTTATAAACCCACAAATGTGGGTTTTATGCAATACATGGATTTACAATACAGAGACCAGCAGACCAAAAACAACATGGCCACTGTTTAGTGGTTGCTAAGGGGGGAAGCTGAGTCTAAGAGATGTAACTAAGCATTAGTAGGCAATCTGATGTAAATGAGTGTTAGGATACTGAATTCCACTGTCACATAGCAAATAAGCACATTCTGAGTAGTGTAAGAGATACATAAGGGGGAGGAATAGAGTAGGAGATAGGTGACATCACAGGGGGGAATGGTAGAAAGAAATGCAGTTCATTGGAGGTCAGTGTTACATGACAGATGTCAGACACATATCATGGAAAGAGGAGTGCCACAAGATAAGCATGGGAAAGTCAAGAAATGGAAGGTGTACACTGTTGCTTACACCAAAGTTTCTTGCTGGGCGTGCATGCGCACGTTTGCGCACCATGAGGCGTGGGTAGGGCAGTGTGCACGCGTGTAAGGCAGACTGAGCATATGGGATCGTGTTGGCAGACTTCTAAGACTGTTTGCACCGGTGTGCGCGCGTTTTAACCCGAATAAGCAGATTCTGAACAGTATAAGCATGTGTGCGCACGTGTAAGCCACTGTGAGCGTGTTTCTGCTGGTATGCGCGTTGCTCCCCCCTGAGGAAACAGAAAGGAAAAAGGAAGCAACAGAATTAGAAGGAAGCTAGCAGGGAATACTGCTGGAGCTAGCAGGTGAAAACAATTAGAAGCAGGCAATTACACAGGCAGAATAGTAGCTCAGCCAAGCACTTAAAACTCTGCAAACAGCAGTGCAAGATGTTTCTCTCAAGAGACACTGCAAGACAGGAGTAAGCTATTAGAAGTGAAAACTGAAAAAGCTGAACTCAGAGCAGAAATGCTAGGGGCTGCCATAGCTGTCATAAGGAGACATAGGCGACTTGCTGAGGGTGGTGACAATGCAGATGGTGCCAGACTACCCACAGTGAGGAGAAGGAGAAGAATGTACAGGCCCAGGGTCACCTACCATGGGTTACATGAGCTGGAGATAGTAGAGCACTATAGAGTGGACAGAGACCTCCTGCAGCAAATTGTCGAGCTGTGCAGGCCACGCCTCACACACAGAACCAACAGAGGGGAACCCATCCCAGTGGAAACCAAGGTATGTGTTGGCCTAAGAATACTAGCAACAGGTACCTTCCAGAGACCAACTGGTGATATGATGGGGATATCACAGGCATCAGCCTCCAGGGTACTGCACCAGTTCCTGGATGCCATGTCAGCACATGTCGGTGATCATGTATATTTCCCCAATGCCCGTGAGGTATTGGCCAGCAATATGCATCTCTTCCAGCAAATAGCAGAATACCCTGAGGTAGTGGGTGCAATAGACTGCATGCACATACGCATCAAAGCACCAGCCGGTGAGCGGGGTAGGGCCTACATTAACCACAAGGGCTTCCCCTCCATCAACTGCCAGGTCGTGTGTGATGCCCAGGGCATAATAATGAATGTGTGTGCTGGCTGCCCTGGGAGCTACCATGATTCCCATATCTGGCATTTGACGCAGCTGTACCAGACATTTGCCAATGGGGACATCCCACACGGACACCTAGTGGGGGATGCAGGTTATGCACTGGAGTCGTGGCTGATGACACCCATCAGAAACGCACACACACCTGAACAGGAACGCCATAATGAGGCACACGCACAAACACGTAATGTAATAGAGCGTGTGTTTGGGCTGCTCAAGTCATGGCTCCGGTGTCTGGACACATCTGGTGGAGCCTTGCAGTACTCACCAACTACACGTACCCAAATTGTCATGGTATGTGCTATGTTACATAATATGATCTTGCGAAAACAGCTGCAGCAGGACCAGCATAGGGCCGGGCCAAACAGCTCCCCACCATTGCCAAGGCCATCACAGGCAGAGCGTGACTTGGAGGAGGAACAACCTAAGCCTTCCCCAGTAGGCAGAAGGAGGCATTCCCAGTATGCCCTGGCCTTGGCAAAGAGGCAATGCATAGCACATACACTGGCTCAGTAGGAACCCTGGGAATGATACCCCTCTCTGACTCACTCATATAATAACATGGATGCCTAAAATGACATAACCTGCTCTCAAACATGTACAGGGAGTGTAATATGTGCATCCGACAGAGGCAGCCCTGCAGCACCACCTGAGGCATGAATGCCATGTGTTAAGTAATGTAACACCAGGTAGTATATGCACACTTGAGGACCCTGACTAACATCCTACCCTCACCAAGCATGATGCCACAATATGACGATGGGATGATCAATTGCAATAATTGGCTGAAGTATTGCAGTTAGTCAAAGGGGATCCAATGTGTGCCAGCCTGGGATGACATGCTGAGCATGACATGATGCTCCACCTGCTAGGGGTGGCATGCACCTATCAGTCCAGGCCTCATGGATACTGGCAAAGGCTGTCATTACCCACAGCGTGCCCTGAATAGGTAAGGCTTAAAACACAAACCCACCTCCATAGGTACCACAAGGGATAAGAACCTAGATGTAATGCTACCCAATGCCAGAAGTCTAAACAGCAAGATGCGTGCAGTGTAAACTCACCCAGTATGGAGAATGTTGATATCTGTCCTGTAACAGAAAACTGGGTCAAGGCTCACAACAGCACCCTAACACTACCAGGTTACACCTAATACTGTGCTGTACAGCCTCAAAACATGGAACAAGCTACAAAAGGAGGGTGACTAACAATAATTGTCAAGGATAACCACACCCCCATGTTGGTACCACAACAAGAAGCAGCATGGACTAGCCATGGTCAAGTAACAGTGGCTAAAACTGCTTCCCAGTTTATAGCCTGCTACAGACTACTGTCCTAACATCAGGAACTGCACCTGGCCTATGTTGGAATACATGAATATATCAAGCCCCGCCAAACCACATTATATTGGTTGACTGAAAATACCCAGACATAGACTGGGAGCATTATACTAGCTCCAACACTGTAGGAGAAAAGTTCCTAGAATCCATAAACCAAAATGCCCAGGAACAACGTACCACTCCCACAAGAGGGGTAAGCATACTGGATGTGATAATCAGCAACATGGGTACTGGATGGTAAGATGAGAAGTGTATCCCTCACTGGTAAGACCAGACCATAGAGTAATCACAATTGATATACACATCCTGACCACAGTCCCTGGCCAGAAAACCACAGTGAAAAACATGTGTAAAGCATACGTTGCACTCCTCCAAACTGATGTGGAATCCATTAAAGGCCCTGTGCAGGTGCAAAATATGGGCCACACCTCAGAACCTGTTATACAGGCATTCCATGAACACAGCCAGGAATGCTTGGATTATGCAATCACAAATAACAACAAGACACAATGCCATACACGCAGGCATCTGGCATGCTGGACTCCAGCCATTACCAAACCATGCAAGAGAATGAGGAAGCTACTACATGATAGAGCAAACAAAAAAGGGAAGTAATCACTGATCAGTAGTATGGCAATAAAATATGTCCACACATACAATCCACTAAGGCCAGCTACAACAAGTTGAATCTGTGAATCCTGAGGCAATGTTACACCTGCCCCAAGTACACAGACAACCCTCAACTCCCCCCAAGAAATACAAATATATGTGAGAGATGCAACAATTTATCCAAACCGGAGGCTGAGCTCCCTCAACTCAGTACTGTCAAAACTAGTCAGGAGGAGAAGGTAACCACACACACCACAAACCCAGTCCCACATAGACCTATCACAACTGCAAACCAAAGACATAAATACAGAAAAACATTCCTGGAGGCCCTAATTACAAACACACCACACCAACAGAGGCCTCCAAAGCAGACCCCCAAGCAACCACAACCTCCAAACATAGCACATGCAACACATAGTGCACAAAGCTGGTGTGCCAAACAGTCGCAGGCCAGAAGGAGAAACAACATGCCTGATACAGTTGTAATAGGTGACTCCATAGTCAGACACACTGCTGTCCCGCTCACCAGACTGAACAAGGGAAAGGGTACAGTAAGCTGCCTGTAGGCTGCTACAATACGCCACATAACACAAGTACGCAGGTCACCCCAAAGCAAGTAGAAATATGATGCAGTCATTGTCCATGCTGGCGTGAATGACCTGAGATGTACCTCCCTGGACTACATGAAAAGAGATATAGATGAGCTCTCTGAGTATGTACTCCAGGCCGGTATGACACTGACCGTTTGCAGCATCCTACCCTCACCAAGAATGATGCCACAGTACAAACACAGAATGATCAGCTTTAACAAGTGGCACAATTACTGCTGTCATTCCAAGAGGATCTAATGTCTGTCTGCTTGGGATGTCATGCTTGACAAGCCATGCTGCTGTTCCAGGGATGGCTTGCACCTGTTACCCCTGGGCATCTGGATATTGGATAAGGCTTTTGCCACCTCCATAGAGCCTTACATAGGCAAGGCTGAAAAGACTAACCCACCACCCTAGAAAACATAAGTGGTAAGAAACATAAGGGTAATGCTGACCAATGCCAGACATGTAAACCGCAATATGCATGCTCCTGAGGCCCTCCCCAGTATGGAGAACATCGATGTCTGTGCAGTGACAGAAACCTGCTGCAAGCCTCCTGACAGCACACCAGCACTACCAGGTTATACCTCATATCATGCGTTATGGCCCCAAAACCTGGACCAAAACATAAAAGGAGGGGGAGTATCCATATTCAGCACAGACACCCATACGTCTAGGTAACTGACAATGCACGAAGCATTGGAGACCACCCATGTGCACCTAACCATAGGCAAAACTGCTGTACAGTCTGTAGCATGCTACAGACCACACTCTCACACACAGGAACCCCACCCAGCCATCCTGAAGACACTGGACAGTATGAATGTCCCACCAAATACCAAACAAGGTACTCACAAATTACCACATAGGTGGTAAACCATTATGTATGGAAGGAGTAATCAGGGACCTAGGGACACAAGTGGACAGCAACCTGTTATGTGACACTCACATTGCCAATGTGGCTAGGAAGACTGTATATTGGACACCGTATCATGAAATGATTCACATCTACATCAACAGAGGTCATTGTGTCCCTGTACTGTTCTCTTATCAGACCCATAATCTAGTACAATGCCTCATTTGGGATGTACCTTACCTGACACCTGCAGCAGTTAGAAAGACCTCAAAGGTACCTCACCAAGAGGATAAAGGGTCTCAAATATATGTCATATGCTGCCTGGCTGTAGACACCCCAGCTGAATGCAGTCACATACTGCCTACACAGAGGCATTGTATGTCTGTTGTACAAGGCCATGTCCAACACAGGAGTAATGGACATGCTCCACCCCAGAAAACTCAAAGCCATCGAAGCTGTGAGAGTGAGAGATGTCAACCTCAACACATAATGAAATAGGATGTGCTGGAGGGACAGATACATAACCCAGAGGCTCCCCACACCCTGGAACAGAATCCCACTCCATGTTAGGCAGTGCCCCTCACTGACACTCTTCAACAGGAATCTTGCCAAGTGGATGGATGATCATAGATGTACACTGGGGGTCTTCACTGTGTCATGTCCAGACAGAGGCACAGTAAAGTAAATCATAAATGGCCATAATATTAACATAGCAAGGGGTGGCGAAAGACACACACACTCTAGCTAGGCTTACAAATGCCCTAGGGTGGATAGCCTAGTATGAACCTATGAACCTATGAAGATACAAATTGTACAGGACACTAAGGATAATCCCAAGGCTTACTCAACTGATGGTAGGAACCATGTTGGGAATTCACAGATATGCTCTGAATCACACAAATATTACAAACAACATATCAAACACACACATATATTGCCAACATACAACCTGACTGGTGCAGTGCAACCCCCCCCCCCCTCCAGAATGCAAAATATCTATCCCAGCAGACTGCTGGCCCCCTGACATTGCAGATGATGAGGTAACAGCCAGCATCTACAAAGCAAAACACACAGCAGCAATGGTATGAGATGGTGTCCTGGGATGAGTCCAACATGGACTCCAAGAAGAATGGAATGCCAAATCACACTACTGCTCAATGTCAGCCTTACCACAGGATATGTACCCAAAGAGCAGTGTACAACAACAGTGGTCCTTCTCAACAAAGGTGTTGCCTGAATGGATACTGCAAACGACCACCCCAGAATCCTGAGAAGCTTGGTCTGCACAGCTATGGGAAGGATCAGCATGTACCGCAGACATAAAGATATTGGGGACCTACTGACACTGGACCCTACCCAGTGTGGCTTTCTTAAGTGCAGATCCTGGCCCTAAACATGTTTGATTCATTTGAAACAGTAATTAAGGTCATTGATGAGGGCAATGTGGTCCACACAGAGTAGCTGGACCTTGCAAAGGCTTCCATACAATACCCTACGTGTTCATTATAGATACGTTCACCAGCTTAAATATAAACCCCTATGTCAATAGAGGGGTTGCAAACCAGACCAAGGACAGAACTGACATGGTCAGACATGCTGCAGCCATGTCAGACTACAAACCAGATATAACTGGCATCCCGCAAGGCTTGGTCCTGGGACCTCCCTCGTTTGGTATATATGTCCCATAGGTACAGGCCAACATGGAAGGACTGTGTCTGAACATGTATGCAGAGGACTACAAACTGCCCACCATATCTGACCCTCCAGCTGACACAAGCATCCCACAAAAGGGCCACATAGAAACAGACAACTGGTGCCATAGCCATGTCAGCAAGCTAATTGCAGAAAAGTGTATAGTCAACCCCCATGGATATACAGTAAGTGCCCACCAATTACCACATAGGTGTTAACCCATTACTTACTTAACATATAATGAGAGACCTGGGGACACAAGGTGATAGATATCCTGCATTGGACAAACATGTGGCTGTAGTGTTTACAGAAACATACCATATACCCACCTAATCATGAAGGTTGTCAGATCTAGATAAGGGGAGGTCATTGTGGCTCTGCAGTCATCCTTCATCAGCATTACAATTGACTACAATAGCCCCTGTGTGATGTACCTCAGCAGACACCTCCATCAACTGTAAAGTCCCCAACAGTACCTCACCAGGAGTATCAAAGAGCTTGAACAGATGCCATGTGTTGCCTGATTAAACAAACTGCAGCTCCACACACTGCCATACTGCCCACCCAGAGGCAAGCTGTGCCTGATGTATAAAGCCATGTCCAAGCTGGAATCAATGAACATGCTGCACCTTGTACAATCTGAATGGCAGTGAGCTATGCACATGAGAGACCTGAACCCCAGCACTGACATACATAGGACAAGCTGTACTGCATGATCCATAACACAGAAGCCACCCCCACTCATTAACTCCCAGTGCAGGTTATCCATAGAGTCACTCATCGAATCTCCTCAAGAGGAATCGTGATAAGTGGATGGGAGATGGTAGGTTTACCCTGGGTATCACTGTTATGTCACAGGTAGACGGAGGCACAGTATACTAACCATGACATATGTCATGGCAAACTCCACTTACAATGTGTGTCGAAGGACAAACACACTCTCTGACTAGCATTAGAAATGGCCTGGGGCACATCGCTACTGTTTGCCAATGTACACCTATGTTGTGGAATACACTACCAATGTTGGACAAGCCTGGTATAAGTAGTTCATATCTGAACATAATGCAACATGGTCAGATGTGCACAACTGGCTCCTAACCAGGCTGTTGTGCTCACTATGGAAATGTAAAGCAGTGATAGGACTAAAGCCCAGGATACTGTCCACCACAGTGAAAGTACTGAACCAGTACACTATACGGTACTACAGTGTTAGGTCAGTATGAAAGGATGTTGACAACTGTATGCAAAGTATCCCATGCAAACCCCGCAGGCACAGTATAATCCCTGTTGTGTTCACAAACAAAGCAGTTGGACAGTAACTATACAACATGACACACAACACACAACCATAAACGGGAGATACTGTTGAAGTTCACACTCATCCACAAATGTGGTGGGCTGCAGAGTTCAACATATGGAAAGCTCACACTGGGCATGCTCGCACACTTTGATAAATGAGACATATGTCAGACAACATGCCATGGGAGGGCTGAACTGGGCATGCTCACACACATAGGCCAAATCTCAGTTTAGCAGTTGGCCACACATATCTGGTATTTGTACGTGTTATTCCAGGAACCAACCACATTAAAGCAATCTGCCCAGTGCACACAGTTAAATGACTACAGAGACATACGTGATATAGTGGATCCCTCCCATATGCAAACATCTTCCACAGATACACAAGTTGTTCATACAAACAGGGAATTCTATGGCAATAAAGACCTGCAAACAGTCTATCAGCAACAAATAATGTGCATCTGACAATTAAACATATGGGTGTAGAGGTCAACACTAGGCTGTTTGCCCTAGGGAATGACAGCTTAGCCAGAGTGTGCTTGGCGTCTGCCTCCCCAGTACAGTAGGCTACTGTGCCACTGTAAAGTAGGTCGCATAAGGCACCATGTGAGGCTAGTGTGCTGTGCCTCTGTCAAGCAGGGACATAGTGGAGATCCCAGGGTTTGAATTTGCTAAGCCACAGTCATGTTGTTGGTGTGTGCTGGAAGAGGGTTGCTGAGGACCTCTAACAGTAAGTGGACATCAATAACAGACTGAGGGGAGCCTTATCTGCATTGTCTGGAAAATTTCACTGTCAACACTGTGTCGTGATGATTATGAGGGGATTGAAGTGTCGTGCCGGTACTGTTCAGAGATGTCCTCCCTCTGTGAGCTACTGCTCTGCAATGTATTAGCTCACTCTGTCTGTTGGACAGCTCATATATGGCTGGTGTACACCTGACAGGTGTCCTGTTGTGGAGCAGTCATGGGTATATTTGGGATAGCATGATCAATGCAAACCTTCCACATGCTCATAGAATGCAATTGTCAAGGATTATGCAGAGTGGCCTGTATACTCCCCCAGCATGGGTCCTTTGAAGTCTTCCACCCCAGTCTTCACAAGTGTAAAGTCTGCTTTTGATAAATACAGTTTGTTTGCAGTGACAACCTTGCCTGGGGTGGGGATGGGATATGGATGTCCAGGGAAAGGTGGGTATGGTCAGATATCAACAATGGTGGTCTACCTCTGGTGTGGAACAGTGAGTACCCATGTTGCAGATGGTCAGGTGCAATATGTATTCCCCCTTGTGGCTGTGGTGAGTGGTTCTGCCATAGCACATGGACTCACAAATTGTAGTGGCTGTAGGGTAATGTTGTAGAGGCCTGAGTAGTTCCCACACACAATATGCCTGTACCTGACGTTAACAACTGGAATGGTGTATGTGAACACCTGCATATCCTGGCACTGTTCCCAGGGAAGCAAAGTGTGTGTCCTGGATGTGGGAGGGGTGGTCTAGACTGGTTGTGTTGTGTGTTACAGGTCCTGTGGTCACGAAGCATGGTATAGAACATAACTTGCCTGTGCGATGTGCATATCTGACCCTGAAGTAGGTGGCTGCAAATGCATATATATGCTATCCCCCACCTGACAGGTAGTACTAGATGTACATACCTCTGTAGAAATAATGATATCAGCACCCTATAAATACTGCAGGTGCAGAACAGATGCCCAGTAATTCGAATAGTGCGCTCTGCTAATGCATCTCCCTCAAGTGTCATAATATAGTTAGGTAGGGCCATCAAAAACTGAACAAAAAAACCAAAATGCTGATGGAAGTGAGTGAAATCTCGTTACCAAAACCACATAAAATATTCACTCAAACAGTTCCAAATAAGGGTATGAGAGCAGCAATAGAAGTGCAAAGTAATAATCCACTAGGAATGTAAAGTCACAACACCGGAATCACTTGAGGTATACCAACAAGTTTAATTGTTGGTATACCTCAAGTGATTCCGGTGTTGTGACTTTACATTCCTAGTGGATTATTACTTTGCACTTCTATTGCTGCTCTCATACCCTTATTTGGAACTGTTTGAGTGAATATTTTATGTGGTTATAGTTAGGTAGGGGTTTGAAGCCTGCAAATGCTCAGTGTGTGGGTGAGCGGGGTTGTTGTGTGTGCAAGTCTGTGTGAGGGAAATGTCCCTTTTGGCAACTGGGAAAACACACTACAGGATGCACATTCCCCTTTCTAAACACTGATGATGTCAGCACCCTATAAGTACAGCAGGAGAAGGGAAACCTCCCAGTAATGCAAATAGCGCCCTCTGCTAATGCGTCCGTCTTGAGTGTCATAACATAGTGAGGTAGGGGTTTAAATCCTGCAAATGCCCAGTGTGTGTGGAGGGGGTTAGTGTGTGTGTGTGTAAGTCTGTATGAAAGAAATGTCCCTTTTGGCAACTAGGAGAACACACTATAGGATGCACATTCCCCTTTCTAAACACTGATGATGTCAGCATCCTATAAGTACAGCAGGAGAAGGGAAACCTCCCAATAATGCGAATAGCATGCTCCGCTAATGCGTCTGTCTCGAGTGTCATAACATAGTTAGGTTAGTGGTTTGAATCCTGCAAATTCCCAGTGTGTGTGGAGGGGGATTAGTGTGTGTGTAAGTCTGTATGAAAGAAATGTCCCTTTTGGCAACTAGGAGAACACACTACAGGATGCACATTCCCCTTTCTAAACACTGATGATGTCAGCACTCTATAAGTACAGCAGGAGAAGGGAAACCTCCCAGTAATGCGAATAGCGCGCTCTGCTAATGCGTCCATCTAAGTGTCATAACATAGTTAGGTAGGGGTTTAAATCCTACAAATGCCCAGTGTGTGTGGAGGGGGGGTTAGTGTGTGTGCAAATCTGTATAAAAGAAATGTCCCTTTTGGCAACTAGGAGAACACACTACAGGATGCACATTCCCCTTTCTAAACACTGATGATGTCAGCACCCTATAAGTACAGCAGGAGAAGGGAAACCTCCCATTAATATGAATAGCGCGCTCTGCTAATGTGTCCATCTCAAGTGTCATAACATAGTTAGGTAGGGGTTTGAATCTTGCAAATGCGCAGTGTGTGTGGAAGGGGGTTAGTGTGTGTGCAAGTCTGTATGAAAGAAATGTCCCTTTTGGCAACTAGGAGAACACACTACAGGATGCACATTCCCCTTTCTAAACACTGATGATGTCAGCACCCTATAAGTACAGCAGGAGAAGGGAAACCTCCCAGTAATGTGAATAGCGCGCTCTGCTAATGTGTTTCTCTCAAGTGTCATAACATAGTTAGGTAGGGATTTGAATCCTGCAAGTGTGTGTATTTGGATGAGGGGAGTTTGTGTGTGTGCAATTCTGTATGAAAGATATGTGCTTTTTGGCAATTAGGAGAACACACTACATGATGCACATTACCCTTTCCAAACACTGATGATGTCAGCACCCTATAAGTACAGCCAGAGAAGAGGGACCTCCCAGTAATTTAAATAGCGCTCTCCGCTAATGCGACTCTCTCAAGTGTCATAACATAGTTAGGTAGGGGTATGAATCCGGCAAGTGTGTGTGTGTGTGTGTGTGTGTGTGTGTGTGTGGGGGGGGGTGTAATTGCAAGTGTGAGAGAACAGTTCCTTTTGGCAACTACTACAATACACCAGATGCTGCATATTCCCCCAGTAAACACAGGTGATGTCACCACACTATAAGTACAGCCAAACAGGGCAAATCACCCAGTAATGCAAATAGTGCGCTCCGCTACTGGGTCTCTTACTACTGTCAGAGCACAGTTAGGTATGTTTTGGAAACCCACAACTGCCACGTGTGTTTGTGTCACACAAAATGCCCATGTGTGGGTTGTTGTTCATAACAATGCATGACATTGCTTAAACCAGCAATGGTAATGCACACATGATGTATGTGTGTGCCACATACACATATATACCTGTGACCTTCAATAGTTCCCATGTCTGACACGTGCCTCAAGTGAATAAATGGTATTTGCACTGCATAACATTATGACTGTGTCTTACTGTGCAGGGGCTGCATGTGGTATGTGTATATACAGTGTGAGTTGTATATGGTATCATCCTAACAGCGGGGGATACACATCTGGTCTGGGCCATATGTCTACATGTAGTCGATGAACAGGTGCTGCATGTTCCCACCTGTTGTGGGAGTGGTAACATGTTGTTCCACTGCAATTCAGTGACTACATGCTAGGAACCTTTCAGCTAGTGTGTTGTAGCTACAGTAATGCTCACACACAATGTTTGGCTGGATGCAGTCCAGCCATATAAAGGCATATGTAGAGACCGTCATATTCCCAGTGTTGTTAGGGAGGACAGGTGGGTTTCCTGTGTATGGGAGGGTTGTGTGTGCTAGGCTATGAACCAGGAGGCAGTCCAACACACTGTTAGCTGCACATGGATAGGCCCTGATGCTTTGTGCTGTGCCAACAACCTGGAGGTGTGTGTATCTGTGGTGCCTTGAGATACCTCCCCCCTGTTCATGTGTGGTACATGTGTAGGGGACGACAGGCATGGTATGAGGTATAACCTGGCAGTGATGGGTTGCACCTGTGAGCCGTGAATCAGGAATCTGTTACTGCACAGACATTGCAGTTTACCATGCTGAGGACAGTGTCCAGTGCATGCATCTTGCGGTGTACACTGCTGGTGTTGTGTAGCATTACTGTTAGTGTCCTATCCCGTGTGATATCCATGGAGGTGGCTATGTAATCTGAGCCCTGCATCAAAAGGCAGTATGTGTGTATCAAGAGGCTTCGCTAATATACAATGGCCCATGGGTGACACGTGCAAGCTGCCCCTCGCAAATCATTGTGGCTTCCCTAGCATGTAAGTGCACGCTGACAGCCATTGGATACCCTATGAATGACATTGGAGATTGAGCAAAATGTAGACATAGAACACCCTTCCTACATATTGTGGTAGCATACCTGGTGAGGGTATGATGGCAACCAAGGTCAGGCTCATACCAGCCCATGCCACATGCTGAGAGAGCCCTTCTATGTTTCCCATCATGTAGTCCAGGGAGGTACGTCTCAGGTCATCCATAGTGGCATGGACAATGACTGAGTCATATGTGTCCATGCCTCTGACTGACCTGTATGCATGTGTTATGTGGTGGACCATAGTGCCCCACGGGCATATCACTGTGACCTTCACCATGTACAGACTGTTGAGCGGGACCCCACTACACTGGCCATGAGAGGTACCTGACACATCTGTAGCAGGTGTGTTGTGTAGCCCTACAGGCTGTGAGTGTTTGGCACACAGGATGTGTGTGCCATGTGTGGCATGTGCTCTGTTCTGACTTAACGTATGCCTGTGTGCCAGCTGTGGAGGTGTGTGATGCTCAGGCAGGATGCTATTCTGAGGCTCCAAGTATGCCCCAGTGTGTTCATGTGTTTGGATTGCTGTCAGTGCAGGTCTATGTCAGACTGGTATTGTAGTCACTGTAGTATGTCATGCCACCTGACAGGGTATGCCAGTACTGGGTTCAGAGTGCTCAGTCCCCAGATTGGCTATGTGGTTGCATCTCACACATGTGTTGTACGTTCCTGGCCAGAGGAGAGGGTTGACTGCATACATGTGGCAGCTGTGACATTGCCACATGACTCACATATTCCACAACTGGACCATAGTGGTGATTCACAAGTTACCTTTGCACATGCTACCATAGTAGTGTGATTGCCATGGTGATTACCAACACATAGGGCCAATGGGGAACAACATACTGAAGGTGAGTATGTGTGGGTGTACTACTTCTGATTTCATAGCGCTGGCATTTATGACTGCACACGTGAGCAAATGCCAGGTAAGTCATATGCAATGTGTCACAGGCAACGTACATGCGAACAGGACAGACAGTGACATTCTGTCAAGTGAGACATTGACATACGTATAGTAAGCTATGCAGATGTCACTAGAAATCCACAGAAGCTCTGTAAATCTGCATTGCAGGTGGAATCAGTGTTCCAGGGAACCTCAAGCAAACATGCATGCAAACAACGCTACAGTAAGCAGGGCTGGAAGTAGTCCATTGTACAACAAAGAAGGGGTACCCCTTCCAGTAGGTAACAGTGCAAATATGCAGGCACTATAAACATGTACCCAGGAATGCACAGCTCAGATGTCCATGGTAAAACTGAAATTATTTAAAATTTAATTTAAATTAAATTGGTACTGCACACATATCAACATGCCCAAACATCCACATTGCATAGTCGTTGTGGGCAACATACCACCATTAGTGTACATGTCCATCATTGCATATCACTACTTGCATTACCTTCTCCCCTGTGCTACCTATGTATGTGGGTATCTGTTGACATCCTTACCACCAGTATGCAAAAATGTGCAGCTGTTACACTATGGTACTTACTATGGGTGTAGATAACAATTCAGGACAGTCATACAGTTACTGCATCAGGCATGCTGGGATATACACACAATCATATCAGCACACTGTACTGTTACCAACATGATACTATTAATACACTTCTATGTAGTCACCCTGTGCATCAGCAACATGTTAACCTGTTCCTGCACTGATGTTAGAGATTGCAGGAGGTGGCACAGTTTCATCATATGCACAGGGTGTGAACTAGGTATGCCTGAGTCTGCCACTGATACCACCAATTGACATGTATGTGTATGTGTGTTGGTGAGGGACAGCAGTACAGGGTGGGGCACTGTTGATGCAGTGTGTGCGTGTATGTGGTAGCCCTAGGTGTTAACATTTCACATGTGTGTATGCATGCACACAGTTCCACCTCATGGCTGCCATATACTGGAGTTTGTGGACAGCCACAGATCAGTGTCTGTGGCCACGGACACGGTACCTGTGCCTGGCAGGGGTGCTACGGACCGTATCTGGTACTTCGCCAGACTGGGTACTGCCATCAGAAGTGGGTGTTCGTTGACTGGACACAGGTCCCTGTTGGGACTGTCCAGAGCCACGTGCACGTGGTCTCCTGGGGCGGTCTGATGACAGCACAAACCCAGCATTGCTGCGGCTGCTGCTGGCACTATGGGGGCATCCGCGGGCCTGTTGTCATCTGCGCCGACTGCCAGCTGCTGCTGTTGCTGGCATACGGCCATGTCGACGCCACAACCGTCCACCATTGCCCTGGCTCATGGACATGTAGTTGTGAAACTGCTGTAATATGTCCCCACAACGTCTGTCTATGACATCGGTGAAATTACAGATAGTATCCGCAATGTCACGCATACTGTCAGTCATGGATGTGCGACATGCTCTCAGCTCCCTCAGACCCTGTCTGGTGTACCTTTCCATACATGACTGTGCCTGCATGACAGCCCGAAACATAGCTGAGGTTGACAGACCTCTTTGGGCATGTCTGCCAGATGCAGTACGCCCACTGATGCTCCCACAAGAACCCATGGGCAACTGTCTGTGTGGTACCATCTCAGGACCCTGCCCATGGCTGCTGTGTGAGGAAGCATGTGCCACAGATACCACATTACCCTGGTCAATGCCCACTGTATCCTGTCCATCACCTAGGGACATTGGTGACATAGGATGTACTGGCAGGATGACTGTGTGCAATGATGGGGTTGACCGCTGTGTACTGTCAACTGGCTGACCAATGACAGACCCTGACACACCTTCCTGTGCCATTACACAGATATCATCATTATCAGTACCTGTGGCACCAGATTTAGGTTCCCTGCTGCAGGACACCAGAGCAGCACCAGAACCTGTGGAAGGAAGACAGGAAACACAATGTCTACACAATGTTACCAGTGATGCACACATGCACACATGCACATGTGCACACATGCACACATGCACACGTGGACACATGCACACATTCACACCCCTCAGTATACACACAGAGCACTACTGAGTTACACTATCAAGACTATTATAGGTATTGTTAATACACACTCACCAGCATGGATGGGCTGCCTTGCTGTAACACCGGAGGGACCTGCAGAAATGAGGGAATTAATGTCAGTGGGCACAACTGTGCTATTGATACTGCGTATGATACAGTTCAGTAGTACAACAGTTGCCTTTCCAATGTCAGCTGCTGATATTGGCAATATCACACCTGCACAATTACATACTATGTTGACAGCTATATACCAAGGACACACCTTACACATGCATAAACTAACAGTGTACAGAACAGTCAAGTGTACATATGGCATATTACCTGCATGCTCCATGTCGTGTTGCTGTGTGGCTCCAGCCTCCATCATAATGCAGGTGTGTTGCTGTTGATGTTCCTGGGCTGGAGCCACAACACTTAGGAGTAGCCCCTCCAGTCTGGTGAGGGGGGGTGTGGCCACCCCACCTCCTGTGGTGACCTGTTGCCTGTGGATATCTGATGCACGCTGACGGACATTTCTGATTAAATCACTGCAGTGATGTCGTACCTGCTCATATGTCCTATTATGCATGCCAATGTCATTTACCCTACGGACAAGGTCTTGCCACAGTGCAGCCCTCTCCTGCTGATTCTGGCTGGTGTGGGAAAACAGTATGTCATAATCCCGCACCAGGCTCTGGTGTATCTCTTCATCGTCTGCAGCAGAGTAGGCAGGATTTTGCTGATGCGCCATGTCCCTGAAAGAGAACACAAACAGGATATCAGCAAACTATGACAGCAAAATATGGCACACATACTATTCATGATACTCAACTGTAGTGATATACTACTACTCCCATATGTAGCATGTGTGTGTCTCTTGGTGGATACACATGTACATGGCCAGATATCAGTGCTCAGCCGACACCTGTGCAACAATACCTGCCACATTCCATACAACATAGTACCAAGCCCCATCAGTCAGCACACTGAGACAGGTCCAATGCACCACCTCACTCTGGGGGTTCATAACAAGGTACTGTATGTGGAACGTCATCCACTAGTGTGATCTGGACACAAACTAATCGGCCTGGATATACATATCCCACCACCACCACCAGCACAGTAGACTAATTTGAAATATATGTGAATAGACAGATTTTCACTTGTTAGGACTGAGATGGTATCCATGCAGCCCACTGGGCCAGTGGAAGCCACAACCCACAATGCTGACCCATTTGCAAATGCTTCCCACGGACATCCCCAAGAATGCATGGAACATGCACACACAATTCTAACCCAGACCCTATGCACAAAGGTTAAGCATCCTGTCTGGTGGACCCCAGCCAAAAACAAATTGTATAACGATAGAAGGAGGCTACTGAAAGACAGAGCAGAATCACATAAAGGGAAGGCATCTGTGGTCAGCACTAGTAAAAAGCTAAGTTCTCTCATAACAACATCCAAGGCCAACTCTGAGAGAAAAATGGCCAAGGACACTAAAGATAACCACAAGGCCTTCTTCAGTTTTGTTAGAAACATGGACCAAAAGCCTCAGATATGCTCAGAGTTAGTACACAACTACATGAAATTCACTGAACCCACAGATATTGGCAACATTCTGGCAGACAGGTTCAGTGCAAATATCCCCCCTCCCTCTCCTCCAAAAGAAGAAATACTTATCACAGCTGAATGTAACATCCCTGTCATCTCAGATGTCCAGGTGAGGGCCGCCCTCAGCAAAGCAGAACACACAGCATCAATGGGACCTGATGGTATCCCTGGATGTGTGCTACGTGAACTCCAAGAGGAGCTACAACCACATATAAAAATGATATTTAACCTTAGCCTTACTACGGGATATGTACCTGAACACTGGCGTACAGCAACAGTGGTCCCACTCCACAAAGGAGGCACCTCTACAGACCCTGGGAACTACCGCCCCATAAGCTTAACCAGCCTGGTCTGCAAAGCTATGGAAGGATTCATTATGGAACTCATATACAGCGACATTGGGGACCTACAGACACTTGATCCCACCCAGTTTGGCTTTGTGAAGGGCTGATCCTGCCTTTTGAACCGGGTTGACTTGACATACAGCCTACCTGGACTTGCCTAAGGCCTTCAGCACAATACACCACTCAGGCATCATAGACAAGCTCATCAGCTTAAATGTTAATACATATGTCACATGATGGGTTGCAAACTGGTTAAACAACAGAATCCATAAAGTCAAAATTGTGGGAGCCATGTCAGACTCAAAGCCAGTCACAAGTGGTATCCCACAGGGCTTTGTCCTATGACCCCCTCTTGTTTGGCATTTACTTCTCAGATGTGAAAGCAAACATGGGCGGGTTGTGGATGACAAAGTTCCCAGATGACTGAAAACTAGGCGCCATAGTCGATACACCAGCTGACACACACATCCTACAGACAGGCCTCACTGAAATGGACAACTGGTGCCAGAATCATGGCCTAAAACTGAATGGCATGAAATGTATAGTCATCCCCTTCGGGTAAAACAATGTACACACAACTTATCACATAGACATACATATAGATACAGACCAATAATACATATGGAGGGTTCACAGTATGTAGACTATTAAATTGTTACTTTACATTACCTGTGTTTGTCACAGCTGATTGCGTTACCGTTTGTATAGGTTCCTGCTGCTGCTAGCCCAGCTTGATACTGTCACTGATGACAGCTTCAACTTAGTTTTTCTTAAGTGTAGTTTTTGTTTGTGTTTTTATTTTCTTTTTTTCTTTCTTTCTCTCTCTCTCTCTCTCTTTCTCTCTCTGCCTCCAGACGGTGCAATGAAAGTATTGCATGTGTGGACTGGGAGTACAGGATGCTTTTGTAGGTATCTGCATATGTCCATGTGATGGTCTGCACCAATTGTTAGCCAGCATTTACTGATTGCATGCAGCCAGTTGTGTACTGATTGCAGTTCTCACTGTGATTTCAGGACAGTGCTATAAAAGGGTATGTGAGATAGGCATTGCCCTTTCAGACTATAAGGGCGGGACCATGCTGGTATGCTGTGGACACTGTTCTGTGAGTGTAAAGGTTAGTATCTCTCTCATAATTCAGGCTGTGTTGTAGATTAACATTTCTCCATTCATCTCTCCTATTTCCTGTACTAAGTGTGTATGTAAACTGACACCTACAACTACTACTACTACTACTATTAATATGGGTGTGTATGCTTTCCTGTGGGACTTGTGGTGTGTGGCTTGCAAGGTGCTACACTGACATTATTACCTACTAGCTACCAACTAGCATGGCTGTTTCTGTTCACGCACTACTATTATAGAAATCCACTAGATTTGACAGTAAATATACATGACATGCTTTGTGTACTACACATCCTATATTCCCTTTACATTCATTCCTACTATTACATGATATATTTATTGTAGCACAATGTTGTTATATAACAGTCATGGCTTAGTGGTAAGTCATGCAGACTACTGATTCCAAGGTCCTGGGTTCAGGGCTGACAGTGGGATTTTATTTTGCTTTTGAACAGACTACAGGACCTGTCATTCAGAGTGACTAAGGCACTTTTAAGCAGTTGTAACTGGGTTAGCGCTGGTTTGCGCAGAGCTCCCGCATGCGCACTGGTGTTCAGCTCCATGCACACCCGCTTACAACCGCTTAAAAGTGCTTACTCGTGCGCACACCCACGCTATTTTCTTTGAAAGAAATGAAAATGGGGAGACAGGAAAGTGGTGAAAAAGGGGTCACAAAGAGGGTAAGACAGTAGGGAAACAAGCTTGGGTTTTGCAGGAGGGATGTAGGTAAGGCCCATAGCTGCCCATTTCTTCATGAGCAACAGCTGTGCATATGTTTGTAATTTGGTGTGACATTTAAAACCTTCCACCCCTGAGAGAGGTGTAAGGACAACAATAATACTTGTTGTACAGCCAATTGTAATTGACAGTTTTCATGTCCAGCAGACATGTGTGCGAAATGGGCAGCTATGTATGGGGCATAATTTTTTTGTGGGTACAGAGTGCCCTTTTTTTTTTTTTCAGGTGAGAGTGGTATGTCAGGTAAAGGAAGTCGGTATAGCTGGGGAGGTAGGTTGGGTAGGTCAACAGACAAGAAAAACAAGACACATACAGGAGAAGTGTATGACACGTGTGGGGGGGGGGTTACACAATTGACGGGGATGGATGTTTGGTTATCCAAAGCCCATGAGCCCACAGATGGCAACAGTGGAACTGATATCCCCACCCATGGGCAGTTGCCACTGTACCTTCACTGCCCAGGATGGGGCTGTGCTGGGGGCTGTGTAGGCTGGGCAACAGGCATGCCCGTTAGTTGTGCCACCTGTGCCTCAAGCTGGTGTAGGGGCCCAAGAATAGCTTCCTGGATCTCCCTACGCACCACAGTCCAGACGCTACGGAGGGTGAGTGGTGGTTCTCCTCCGGCCACACTTGCAGAGGGGGGATGAGCCCCATCCCCTGCAGCGCTTCCACCCGCAGGTGGCACAGGGCCACTGGAGGAGGGTCCGGACTGGGCACTACTGCCAGGTGCACTCGCCAGCTGAGGTGGGAGAGGTGGGTTCGCTGGAACCCGCCTTCCCTGTCATCCTATGTTTTGCATTATGTCATGACAGTTTGGGTTAGTAACATACAATACCATTCGCAATTAGTTGTAACAGCATGCATTAGTATTCCCATTAACCAAACACCCAGATAGTCACACCATTGAACAGCGAGCATAACACATGCATAATCTGAACAGCAATACACAGTCCAACAACATGCAGGGTTGATTGATGGCAACAGGCCATCAGGTTTTGATGTATGAACAGGGCAGATGCATCAACGTACATGCAAATATGTATGACCCAACAGGACAAATGTCCAGGGGTGTTAATTGTGATTGCACATACCAATTTCACATGGAATGGATTATATGTGGTTATAGGGTAGGGTGAAGAAAATATAATTAACACCTTTAAATACCAATACATATGCTGTACATTTCTAATAGCTGCAGATATATACACACTACAGTTCTACCTACAGTTTCCTATGTGATAACTACTTCAAGTTGGTGATAGGAATGTTACTGCTACATCAATATACATTTTCATTTTTATTCATACACGTTCATATCTGGCTCTGTTCAGATACATCATCCTGCTACATTTGCTTTATATAGCTATAGACAACTCTGGATGTTTGGTATTTCAGACAATCATACTATCTGCATATTGCAGACTGAGAGCAACACATCCAGATTTTGGGATACACATTCCAGCTGCAGGAACATTTTGAACACATTTCGCAGTTTGGTTCTGCTTGTCACATTCATTTCATTCTGTACTGACTGCAGTATACTTTATTCAGGAGTTATTACTACTTTATTGGTGGATTCATAACTCTTTCTCACACTCTCTCACTTGTTTTATTTTTACAATTCAGGATGGTACTTACTTCTAGGCTTTATTGACATGTTTTACCTGTAGTTATTACAATCCTTTCCAACAGTCTCACTTCTGTCATGTTTCAGTATTTCAACAGGGATATATTTCACACATGTGTTTTGCTCATCTTCTGCAGCTGTACTTTTCAGCCTGCTGCAGGTTGTGTACTATTATATTACAGGTGGGGCATCTTTATTTCAGACTTTATTTCAGACATTTTCATTTTTCTGTTTGGATTACAGACTGCAACACACTTTTGTAATCAAGCAATACTTGCAAACACTCTTACACTGTTACTTGCACATTTTATTACTTAGTGACTACACTGCACTCTTTTGCTAACTGTCATACATTTATATTTATTTACAGTTACAGGGAGAGGATTACTGACCTGCCTGGTGGCGCAACCACACCAGCCTATCGCTATAGGCTCTGCGGTTCGCAGAACGGACACCTGCAGCTGTAATATAAATAAAGTAATATTGGAATACACATCTCCATAATATCAGCTAGGTTAATTTCTTACATACATAATTAGATGTAACTTACTCAGTAGTGGAGCGTTGGGCATTTGCCGGGCCTCCTGGCTCCAAAGGTTCAGTTGGTCCTGCTTACGTTTCTTCAGGTCTGCATGGTGGTGACGGACCTGCTCACCAGTCCTTGGAATCCCTGTGTCACTGGTGAGATCATGAGCCAACCGGTCCCACGCCTCAGCCCTATATGCTCCCCACAGGACCTGGCCCTGCATGAGTTGGGCCTCATGATTGTGGACAAGGAGCCAAACCATATATCTGGACTCCTCAACGCCCCACCTCTGTGCTCGGAAGCAACTACCCTCACCTACTCCTGACATTCTGGCTGCAAGTTAGTTCTACAATTGGTTATGCTGTGTATTCCCACCTATGGGGCTTATATATGCCGTTTTTCCTGCACTTATCCGTGATTGGCCATTTTGGAATTGTATCAGCTTCACAAAACCTGCTTTGTCATGCTCCTCTTTCTATTCATTCCTATATATTTGCTATTACTGCATTTCTAAGTACAGCTGTCATGGCTTAGTGGTTCAGTACCTTGACTATGGTGCATGGTATCCTGGGTTCGAACCTGGCCACTGCTTTTTATATTTTATGACTGTCTAGACAGGCTAGGAGGTGTGTCTGTGTAAAGGCAGTTTTGTTACAGCTTGCTCAACGTTGCCCGTCGGTTAGCTTGGCGCGGTGCGCAGCTCCGCGCAAATGGGTTACGCTGGTTTACGCTTCATTTGGCTGTCAGCATGCATATTATGCTCAGCTCAGCTAGGGGCACACAGTTTCAGCGTGTTAAACCATGGCTCACCTACGGGCACTCATTTTGCACCTGTTGAACCACTGCTCACCTATGGGCACTCATTTTGCACCAGTTAAACCACTGCTCACCTTCGGGCACTCATTTTACACCTGTTAAACCACTGCTCACCTACGGGCAGATGCACTCACCTTGTTAAACTGTAGCTCAGCTATAGGCACATCTGGCATTTGTTATTATTTTGTTATCTCACATTTCTTCAAAATAAATAGCCTATTTCATTACATTTTACATAAAATATAATTTTATATGTGTACATATATGTCAGGGACTTGTTTCGTGCTTATTTCACTAAAAATAAAAATTGATGTTGTTGGGGCTCGAACCATGACTGCCTGCTCTTCAGCTGTCTCTACCGCTATGCTATTGCTTTTTGGCTTACATTGCCTAGTTAGTTCTTATATGCTTTTCCACTTATTGCTAACTGTGGCTGAGCTACGGGCATGCCTGCGCAAACGAGAACACTCATGGGCAAACATCTTTACAATTTAAAAAAAATATAACATGTTCATTTATATAATTTTATGTTCATAGTCTGTGGGGGCATGTGTTGTGTTGTGTTTATTCACATTTCCATGTACTCTGTCATGGGAGTTTACTTTAGGCACTTTTACTCTTCTGGGGGCGTGTCCGCTTGCAGGGCTCGGCCTACAGACACGCCTCCTACTGTCTTCCACGGATCGTGTAAGCCTTAGGTGTGATTCAACATGCCCTCATGCATATGCATGACATGCTGACGTCACACCGTTTAACTGCAGCCTCCGTGTAAGCCTTGTAACTCTTACACAGAGGCTTCATGAATCCTGCCCTATATCTTTATACTTCTTATTCTTCAGGAAAATGCATGTTGATGGAAAACGTCTTGCTCTAATAATGTTTTAAGTGATTTATGGCTATATTTAAAAGTGCCTTTGATTTTGGGTTTTTGTCTTTTCATTATTGGTGAATTTGCCCAGAATTCATTAGCAAAGAAGTTGCCATAGAAGATCTCCACCCGTTCCTGATTTTACTGATATTGTGTTCTGTGTTCTTGGAAATTGTGTCATGTTATGGCAGATCAGTGACTTTCAGACTTAGTAACCTACAGAAAAAGCATGCTAATACAAAGCATGTTATTTTATCAGTGTTCTTAGTACGTAAAGGCAATATCTGTCCTTGATCTTGATTCTTTGTCTCTCATTATTTTTTTAGATTTCTCCTTGATTCTTGAGCTAAGATGTTGGGAGGGGTGTTTAGTTGCAGTGGGTCAAACACTGTATTCTGATAGTAGTGAACTGAAAAGATGCATTCTTGTGTGGCAGTTATTTATGTATGTTTTATTCATTCATTTGATCACAACCAAACATCGGAGGTCTACAGTCAGAGCCACAAAAGTGTCTGGAACTGAGGGTTGCATCATTGTGTTTGTGTGTATGTGATTGTGTAAGTGTGTGTGTGAGGTTTGAAATGACGGTGCTCAATTATTATTTTTTCTTTTATTACATTCTGATATCTGATGCACATAGTCAATAATGCTGGCTTTAACTTCTGGTTATAAGAATTGTCTGTGGTTAAAAGTGAGTAACATTGTTTTCATTGCTCAAGTTAGGCAGTCATTATTCTTGCTTTGCAAAAGTAGTGTGGATTTGTGTAAAGGTGGCTGGAATACTTTACTGTGGCTTTTTGGAACACAATCAGATATCTGAGGTGCACAGTGAATAAAGTGGGTGTTATTTATGAGTATGACAATTGTCTGTGATGACTCTGTGCATGAGATAGAACGTTTGTAATGTATCTAAGAGTAACAAGTTGGCCATAATCTTTTTTTTTCACTTTCCATCTCAGTCAGACATCATTACTTTCCATCTCAGTCAGACATCATCAATGTACTCAGTAAGTGTCTCTCTGTGGTGGTCTGGGCAGGATGTGTTTGTATATGAAAGCAACTGATCATTGGCAGATTGTCGTACTGAGTTGTGTTTTCATCTAATACTGCTTGGTTCTCTGGTTGAGTTTTTGGCTGTGATGATTTCTACATGGAGTCTGCATGTACTCTGTCTCTGTGTGGGTTTTATCCATGTGCTTTGGTTTCTTCTCCCAGACCCTCAGCTGTATAATACATGCCTTTGACCATTTTTGCTTTTACTTTTACCCCAGTCTTCCATGCTTTTGATACCCCAATCTAACACTATAGGGCTACATAGAAGGTAACTGTCTTTTTTAGAGGGGTAGGAGGGCAGGAAATATTCTTAGATAAGATTTATATATCCTTGCAAGAATTTGTCTTCTCAATTTATTGGGGAACTGCTATTTTGTTGGCTTTGAACATTAAGCTTTAAACACAACTTATTTTTCCATGAAAGAAAAAAAAAGAGACTGAATTCCTTTTTTCATTTGCTTTTTTTTAATTCAGGTGATCATTATAACGAAGCATTGGAAAAGAGCTGCAAGATGCATCTCAGAGCATCTTACCCCTTTGACTTCTGTGGGCCTAGCAGCTCACAGTCCCCTAGTTTAAGTCACTGAATTCCTCCAAACATATTAAATTGGAGTGCTGGACAGTTAGGCCGTATTGGGGGGTGGGGTTAAGAAGTAAGATAAAGTATGAAAAAACAAGAAAGCAGTAATTGATCTGAATAGTGGAATGCCAGGATGTAGGGAAATAGGGGGAAGGCACTGGGGGATGCATCCTGACTAGTCTGCAATAGGGCCTCCACATCATTATTGTAGCCAGATGTCTGAGGTGAATATATTCAGTAAAGTGGCAATAATGAGTAGGTAAATAATGAGGCAGTCAGTGGATGAGAGTGAATGTTTGCATCTGATGTTTGATCACAGGTAATGGTCACTGATATGTAATAGACCCCACCTCATTCCAATTAGCCCCACCCATTCATTAGCTTCCTGCAGCCCCCTTGCTTTGAAGGCACAAGCCAGCACTGATCCTCCAGTGATGGGGTGAATATGCCATGTCATGAATGTTGGCCAAGAAAACTATATGGCTCTGCAGTTTTAGAGCTGGAGTGTGTACAGGAACCCTGATGAGATGTTCCATGCTGGGAGCCAATAGATGGACAGTGTTCATGAATTATTCAGAGTCACACAGTAGGCAAATAAAGGTAGAAGGAATAAAACCCTGTATCCATGACACAGGAAGCAGCTGATTAACAGCTCAGAGTTTTGTCTTCTGTGTAAACTGGAAGACTTAACACACTCTAGGCAAATATGTGCTAAAGGTGGTGTGGAGCTGCAAGACCCAGGACTTGTGACCTTTTAAAGCATACTTGTGGTGGAGTCTGATAAGTATTTATGGACATTTCCATGAGACTTGCCACACTTGGCATGAAACTGCTGCTGCTGTGGCCAAGGGTGATAATGATGCAGTCCTCAAAGCAGTGTATGTCTTCTGTGTAAGCCTGGCCTGTGACCATCCACACCCTTGCAAGGCCATAGCTGATATGGCTTGTAGAGGTACAGTAAAGGACAGTTGCCACCTACCTTATGGATGCACCAACAGATGCAGGGTTTGCTACCAGTGTGTTCAACATGCATGTTTGCTCCAAGTCCCTCTGTGTAGGTCATCCTTGAGTCCATGAAGTTGTTGCATGTCCTCATGTAAGCTATGCAGCATGCTCACCATCTTTATCATGGTGTGTGTAGCAGCTGTCTGTGTCTGTATGTCTGACCTTCATATCCAGCGGTTGATGGCAAGTATTGTACCCAGGTAAGGAAAGACCTGAAATCATGGCAGTAATTGCCACACACTGGTGCATGTAAATTATATGGATAGAACATGAGCATACAATACCTTATCTCACATAGCGTCATAGTTATAGCTTCATATATGAATAGTTGCTGTGCTGAATAACTTCCTTTCAAATATGAGTCAATTTACAACTTATAAATGTACCTGTTATTCCAAAGATAGTATATCACTGGCAGGCATGCAGGCAGTCATTATCAACCCATACTTTTATGCTGTAATGCTGTGATCATTCCCACAATGTCCCATAGCCAACCCACTACCAGATGGCTCAAACACACTCTCCCTGGACAGAGTCACCAGGAAGGCTTGCACCTCTATGACCCACTTCTGAGTTGGTGCTCTTCCTGCTGTGATGGCCTGTCCCTGATAACATCTTGTGCCTTGGGCTTGGCATACATCATCATATCAGTGACCATGCAATGCACCTCTACAGCTGCCCATAGTTTTATGCCTTGGACCACTCCCTGCCACAGCTGTTCATAGAAAGCCTTGTCAAATTTACCTTAGTCTAGGATAAGCATACCAAGTGCTCATAAGGCCACCAGTAAAACCTACATCTCCAGAGTGGTGAACTTTTTCAGTCATCACCACTCTCTTTGGAAAATTACAAGATGTGTGCACCTGTGGGTCACACATGTAGCTCAGTGTGTGTCAGTGTCCTTAGCTGACCATTTGGTGGCCACATTCCTGTCTTCTGTCATACTGAGACCATTTCCACCCTTACCCATACCAATAGATGCAATGGTCATGTTACCATTTCCCACTTTCTTGCAGCATTATGTTAATGGCCGGTTGTGCAGTATTCATCCCATACCTCTCCCTTCCTTTGGTACACATATTCATTCTTTGACCTATGTACAGGGGCCAGTATTTCCTCTGTAACATGTCTTGCAGTCTGTGCACATAGCCACAATGTGGCTCACCTGATCGGACAGTTATCTCTCATGCCTATGTGCTATGTTTTCTGACATGGTGACCCCCCCCCCACCCAGGATTTCTAGCTGGCATGCCTTTGAGCTATGTAATCTGTCATTTTGAGCTCCCCCAGCAGGACATTCACATGCCATGCCCTTGAACTGTATTCTCTGTCATGATGAGCTTTCCTAGCAGAACATTTAATCCTCATGGCCAGATGCTGTGCTGCCTCACCCCATCTACTGTTTCTTTTCTATGCCTGTTACTGCTATGTGCCATGAGTTCTCAACACAATGCAGAGGTACATTTCTGGGCATCATATCTTATTTCACTAGTCTACAACACAGTTTAAGTTTTCTCCATGAATTCCTAATCTTGAATTGCCAATCATAATGTTGTCTTCTATAACATAGTGAGTACATTTTTTATTATTTTAAAATATGCCTACAGCATGGCAGCAGTGGCAGCTGGTGACTTCAAATCAAAGAGGGGCTGCAGGAGACAGCTGAATGGGTGAGACCAACAGGAAAGGGTGTGGCCAACTAGAAAGGGGCAAGGCTATGGCACAGTGGAATCAATACTGGCCATGCATACCAATTAGTTCTTTCTCTAATTACCATTTTGCAATATGTACATGTTAATGCAAAGCACTCATGTATATAACTTTAATTTTATTTCATCTTTCTGCATCAGCTGCACATTATTCTGTATTTACTTAATGTGGAAATGCAACCAAATATAGCATACAGTAGGTATAAAAAGTCTATGCACCCCTGTTAAAATGCCAGGTTTTTGTGATATAAAAAAATGAGACCACAATATATCATTTCAAAACTTTTCCCACCTTTAATGTGACCTATAAACTGTACAATTCAATTGAAAAACAAACCGGTTATGGAAAAAAATGTAAAAAATAAAACATGTACAATAAGCTGGCTGCATACATGTACACACCCTTAAACTAATACTTTGTTGAAGCACCTTTTGACACTGCTGCAACAGCTAAACATTTACTCAGATTATTAACCTCATAGCCATAAGAGCCTGACTCCAGATCTTTGACAATTGAAATATGAACTATCTTCAATAGTACCAGGGTACTAAAATGTATTTTCACTTCTGAGTGCTGGTTTTCTTTTTGAAGCTTTACTGTTGTTTTACCAATCACCAGAGCCTGAGTTGTTAGCTTGGGAACAGATTATTCAATTTATACCTTATCTCTAGAATATATGCTGACCTTATAAGTTTAGGAGAGTGACACATTTGCATCTTTCAACACTAATCTTGACAATTGCATTCATTGCCATCTGTAAATTAATCCCTGGTCTGACCTGCTTCTTCTAGAAGAGGATGGTACATCCTGAGGGTGTATTCTGGAAGGTGCAAGCATTCTCACAGCTCATTTGCCTTGTTAATCTTATGATTATATGCTTTTCTGATTAGTATACACAGTATACATTGGCTTCAAAATGAAGTCGCTGCTATCGGTATCATAGTCTATATAACTTATTTTCAAGCTCTTTAAATCTATTGGCAAAAAACTCAAGAGTCAATAATACTCACTTCTTCAGGAACCTGTCTATCCCCTAAATTCAGGGCAAATAAAGGGTACTTCTCAACATGTATCAAAAGTTGTAATTTCCTCATGGAAGTAGTCTGTTCACCACTTGCAGGTCTGTAGTCCAGTTCAAGATCAAAACCATCAGCCATGTCTGCCCAAAGTAACAAACAAGAGAAAAAGGTAGAATATACAATGATACCAAGGCACCAAAGATCCCAGCAAGGCAAACAGCATACAATGACAAAAACAGCAATCCAGGACCACCACAGCTTCAGACAGGAAAACTTTAATAATAAAAGGTTAGCGCTTTCATGCCAATAACTCAGCACTTCATCAGACAAAATACAAAGAAAAAGAACTCTTTATAATACAAGCAATTAATCAATGTAACAATTTGCGCTCTCTTAATAAAGGCTTTAAAGGCACATAGGCATTAAGTCCAGGACTTCTATGTGCCTGCAACTTCATAATCCATTTACTTTCAGCCTTTTCAATAAAATTGTTCAAATCACCACCCCTCTTGTTAACATAAAACCTCTGTAATACTAAAAATCGAAAATAATGGTCTTTAAAAACTTGAACATGCCTATACAGAGCACTACTGTCATCTTTATTTCTTATATAACCAACATTTTCAAGAATACGTTCCTTTAAAGTCCTAATGGTTTTGCCTACATAAAAACAACAGCATTTTGTGCATGAAGCAAGATTGCAGATTGCACTAGTAAACACCTTATATCTTGCTTCATGCACAAAATGCTGTTGTTTTTCTCTGAAGATAGACATGCAACTACTGTAGAAAGAAATGTCTTTACAAAAGGATAATATGAAAACATGCGTCCTGCAAATCCCACTCTCCCAGCAAAGGTGTGTGAGTCTATAATAATGACATAAAGACTGCAGGGAGTGCATGGCCATTGGGTTGGATATGTATGAACTGTGACAGCCAAACCCCTTGCCTCATGGAAAGCAGCGCTTCCGCATTCTGCTTTAATTCTGTTCTAGTAAAACTTGGGCTGACATGATTTCAAACAAAATAAAACAAATTCTTCGGTGCCAGTTAATTAGGGTGTACAACTGTCCAACATGAAACAAGAGGGGGGGGGGTCAGCTTTTTGTTCTTAGATCTTTTTATTACCATAAGGCACATTTCATTGGTTTAATGAGCATGGTGTAAGGCTGTAACTTCCATGCTCTGCGGGGTACATTGTGTTCACTCTCTGTTTTTCAGATAAGGCATACTGGCGAAAGAGAAGAGGAAGGGCAATTGGAAAAAAGGCTACAATGCAAAGAAATACAAAACAAGATCGATGACGCAGCAGTTCCTAAAAACTACCTGTATTATTCAGACACACATTTAAGTACATTAAAACAGCTATCAAATCTAACCATTATGGTACCATAAATGCTCAATCTTCCAACTCAAAAATGTGTAACCGTAGTTCTCCACCTTTCATATCCAAAATAAGGGACACTGCATTTTATAATGTGGAACAATGGGCAACATGTGTGGAGCACTTGCAATACGAAATATGAAACTCTACTGTCTAGATTGTTTATAGGGCAACTCTGCAAAGGCATTTTTTGAAACAGTTCCAAAACTGATATGATTGTCCTTATGTGGGTATAAGTATTGGGAAACAGACATGCATACCTCTCAATTTCTTCTGATTTTGGCTTAAAATACTGACACTGTCTGACAGTCTCTCAATCAGCTTTTATCTCCTTAGTCACTGACTGTCCAAATGATGATCCCCAATCGAATCTAATTCAAGCTATGAAGAGCTTTTGAACTCCGTGACCATCTAAAGACTAAATCAAAGTACAGACTGTTTCAATTATCACTTTCTTTTTCCCAGCACACAAGTGCAGGAAGAGGAGAGCGAGAACCAATCAGTACCCATCCAGCCATCTACGTCACGTACGTTTCTGCGGATGTGGCAGTTCCATCTCCTTCTACTTTACTGCGGTTACAAACCGCATAGACTTCTGGGTGTCACACTGATGCCTTTTCTCCTTAATTTGGACTGCTTTTACAGCAGTCCAGATTTACAAAACCTATTTTTTTTTTTTAAAACTGGAATTTGCCAAGCATGTGAAGTTTGAGTTCCAAGACTAATAACAGCACAGCGAGTCTATTAGTCAGACAGCTAAGCAGCAGCTAGCCAATATAACAAAGTACTAGACTAGTATGTAGATACAAAAATAAATGTATATATATTACAAAAATAAATGTATATATATTTTTTAATTCTTTTTCTTTGCACAGCTGGGGGGCTGCAGTCCTGTAGTCCAATGGCATGAGCCGCCACTGCATGGCAGTTATAATATTGAGCTAACGTAGCATTATCATCTCTGAATTGCTGCCATAATGCATTGCAGTATCAGACTCGGGTAGCACTGATATGCTTGTCTCTACCCTTTCCCCTTGCTAATGTAACCTGTACATACTAGAATCTTGTATGGAGCCTATGAAGTCCATATGGCTTCATATGTGTCTAGTGATGTTTTCTTTAAAATATAGTAATTTTCCTGTGATGCACATGGCAAGATGTCTGGGTCTGCAGATGTGTTCCTGGGGTTGTTATTTTGCCCCTCATGAAAACCACTACAGTGGACATGGCCTCTTCAGGCATTGGATTCAGCAGTGCTCCAGCCTGATGCAACCAGGAATCTAGTATATTTTTATAATTATTATATGGGACTTATCAGGAGCACCTGATTGGTCATTATGATTGCCCTTTAAATAAAATCGGTGCTTGGCACCAACTTACCAGGGCAGTGATGGATACCACTAGCATCAGTGTAGACAGCTGACCTTCTGTGTTAGTGGGAGGCATAGGTTAGGGAGAGTGTGCCAACCCTTTTCTTATGATCTGCGTCATGGATGCATCAATGTATATAATTTTTTTCTTTGGCTATTGTCCGTTTCCTTGAAGTCATTTGACAGGACACAGTATAATGAATTGACCCTACTTTAATTTACAACACCTAACAATATAGTTAACAGGGATGTCTATCTCAGGAAAGTTGACAGACTCTCCAGGTGGCTTGGTACATGAACTATAGTCATGGCTGTATATTATAATCACAGTTTTATTTGTAGCATGCATGTGCATTAATATGTTTATAATTTCTATTTCATTTTTCCTCTTCCTTCTATGGATCCAGCTATGGTGCAGGTTGTGGAATAGTGACAGCCACCTTGGTCTTTGCCAACTGATGCTCTTGGTGCTGGTTTACCAGTGGTTGCCAGGCTTGTCTTCCAGGAGGGGGAAACAATCACTTTGCTAAAAGCACCTGGGGGACTTTGTTAGTAACCTCTGTTATTATCTCTCAGGAGGGTAGCAGAGGATTATTTTCAGATACAAGTGGATTGTCTAGTTGTATCTGAGATGCACTGGCAGTTGGAAATTTTAGATCATTCAAGAAAAGGCATGCATTTGTCATCACTGGATTTCACTAATTACAAATATAAGAATGTCTGGATGGTCTTTCTAGGATTTTGACTCTCACCAAGATAGGTTTTTAACAAATGCATTGCTAGATTTCACCAAAAGCCAACAGCAAGTGCAACTAGTCACAGAGTCATGACCTCAGAGTATTTTTCCAGATTCCTTAGTATATCATTTACACTTATACTCCTTGGGGTGCATGAGATCACTGTCATAATACAGAAGCTGAAAGATTATTCACTGAGGTGTCAGGTAGTCTGGCGAGGGCTAATTAATAAAGTGACGAATCCCACAAAATACACAAGATGTGTGTCATAAATATAAAAAAAAAAAAAAAAAAAAAAGAACAAAATAGAGAAAACATGCACCTTTCTGGACAATTCAACATTCAGTTTTAATAATAAATCTTGAAAGTGCTTTAATTCTAACTACAATGTATAAAGAACTTCATCAGACATTCAAGCCATCTTACATCAATGGTTTCAATACATTCATTAACCAACAAATGCCAACAATTTTATAACAGCTTGGGAAGAACAGAATACTTGACACACCAATTTATATCAGCAGCTTTAGAACTTTTTTCTATTTTATTGGCAATGTGTTCATTGTATGGTATTCTGAGTTTGCCAAGTATTTGAAGTGCCCTGATTCCTAAAGTTTGAAATGAACATTGAGGTTGAACAAGTCAACTATTTAGACATGACAGTTTACAAAAATATGAGAAAGGGTTTACTTACAAAGATTTTTAGGAAAGATGTGAGGAAACAAATGCTTGAATTATACCAGCATGCACACGGACCACATGAAAAGAGAAACTATTAAAGGTCAATTCATTAGGGCTTCCCAACTCACAACAGAAGATTTTGTCTTTTTAGAGGAAGGGCCAAGAATAGTACCATTGTTTAAAAAAAATTCAAGATATTTTGGCAGCAGATGTAAAAGGCAGAGGTTGGGTGAATGCACCAGTTGCCTAGGATGGGATTACCAGCAAGGAAAAGAAGAGGATGAAAAATAACAGTATAAAAGTTCATATTACTTATACTAGGGATATTTGGAAAATTAACAACATTATCAGTAGACAAAAGAGTATATTAAGGGGACAAGAAGCATTATGTCAAGTAATAGAGGACCAATAGAAGTTTGTTGATAAGAGGACAATGTCAAGGGGTTATTGGAAGGAAGGAAAGAAGACTACATCAACCAAAGGAGTGGTACAAACAAATGTTTTGGAACTTATTCTTGTTCTGGATGGAGGCAGCACAAGTTCCTCTGACAGTCCATTTGTCAAACAGTTTATACACAAGTAGGCTAGTGGGACAGTAAAAATGTCATTTGTTATTTCCATTACCAAACTTGTGTGATTCTTTCTGCAGTGGGAGAACATAACTCTCAGCTGTCCTGATTTTTGCAGAATGTCCAGATTTTTGCCTCACATTTTTGGTCTGTGCCTCATAAAATTTGTAGTTTTCTGGCAAATTGCTGAGGATTGAAGTCACTAAATGAGGGAGTGCAATTGAGTTTTAGACTGTTATATCCTTCAAAAATGCATGTTAACACAAATCTTATTATTCTAGCAACTTTCTAAGTTTATAAGATCAATATTTAAAACCTGTCACTATTTCTGAGCCTTTGTCCCCAATTATTTTAGACTTTGTTCAGATTTCTTGTGCTAAGAGATTGAGAGGTATGTGGAAGAACTAGCAGAAAGTTGAAAGACAGGATCATTGAGCATGTGTGAACTATAAAAAAAGGAGAAGAGAGAAATACAGCAAGAAAACGTAGCAAAGGATCTCAAATTTTCAAAAGATTTCACTTTTTTGCATTCAAACAGGTTAGCATTGATAAGAGAGGATGCAATGTAAAAGTCCTTTTAGACAGACATACATTTCTTTACCAGTTTAGATTTAATGCCTTTAGGTTGCCAGGACTTAATGACAGTTTAAATGTAGCTTGTTTTTTAAAACTGAAGCTTTGGTTGAGAATGAACAAATGATGGTTAAAGAATGTATTTAAACCATTGATTTAAGATGGCACAAATGTCTGATGAAGTTTTATTTATTTTGCATTTGTTAACCGGGATGCTCCGACTGGACGAGGTCCATTTACAGCGGAGGCCCGGGGAGAAAAGCTCCACTTAATTAATACAACAGACAATGATAATAATACATAATGTAAAGTAAAGACTTTGTTATTGAGCAGTATTTTGTGCATAATAGAAGAGTATGCAAAGAAAGATCATATCAGCAATATATACAGGTGAACATTAAGTTAGTCATCAAAATATACAGACAGAGATCACAACAACATTTCCAAATGTCAAGGGATACCATTTGTTACTTCCATTTTTACCGAGGGTCTGATAATTGGAGAGAAGAGCGAAAGATGGTGGTAGCATACACTAGGAATTAAGTAATACAAGGACATAGCCAAGAGCTAATAAGATGAGACTTAAGGGAGTTTATCAGTACTTTTATAAGTTGTTTTTATGTTGTCTGAAGAACAAAAAAACTTAGAAATATATATATTTTTCCTTTTTATTAAAACTGAGTTGCAAAAGAGAGTAAAATCTCATGAGTGGAGGAGCTCCCTGGTCAGCCTCAGTAAAAAGCTAAGATCCCTTATAAGATCCTCCAAAGCTAGCTATGAAAACAAAATCGCCACTGATTCTAAGGACAACCACAAAGCATTCTATAGCTATGTTAAGAATCTCAATGGCAACACCCAGATCTGCTCTGAGTTACAGCACAATGGCACGAAAATTACAGAACCAACTGATATTGCCAACATCCTGGCAGATAGGTTCAGTGCTAACTTTACCCCCCCTTCACCCCCTAAAGGACCCATATTTATACAGGAAGTATGCAGAGTCCCTGTAATCACAACTATGCAGGTAAAAGCTGCACTCTCTAAAGCCAAAAACACTGCATCCATAGGACCAGACAACATCCCAGGCTGCATTTTACACAAACTTCAGAATGAACTGGCTCCCCACCTAAGCACCATGTTCAATCATAGCCTCACACCAGGCTTTGTGCCCACTGAATGGCGTACAGCAACAGTTATCCCACTCCACAAAGGAGATGCCACCACTGATCCTGGGAACTATCGCCCTATTAGCCTGACGAGCCTGGTCTGCAAGGCCATGGAACGTATCATCATAGAACTCATAAACAAAGACACTGGTAACCTCCAAACTCTGGATCCCACCCAGTTCAGGTTTGTGAAAGGCAGATCATGCCTCCTGAACCTGATCAACTTCTTTGAGGCAGTCACCAAAGCCGTAGATGAAGGTCAGGTGGTTCACACAGCCTATCTTGACCTCGCCAAGGCTTTCGACACCATCCCCCATTCTGGAATTATAGCTAAACTCACTAAACTAGGTATAAATCCCTATGTCACAAGATGGGTTTCCAACTGGCTTACTGACAAAACCCACAATGTAAAAGTTGCACACTCCAAATCTGACCTCAAACCAGTGACAAGTGGAGTACCACAGGATTCAGTCCTGGGACCTGTCCTGTTTATTATCTACTTCTCTGAAGTACAGGCTAACACAGAAGGCCTCTGGCTAACGTAATTCACAGATGACTGCAAACTAGGAACCATAGTCGAGTCCACAAATGATGTGGAAATCCTACAGAAGGGCCTCGCTGAGACAGACGCCTGATGTCAGAGCCATGGCCTCAAGCTCAATGCCAAAAAGTGCATTGTCATCTCCTTTGGTAAAAACTCTGTACCCATGAACTACTACATAGACAGCAGTCTACTTAACACCGAATGTGTGATAAGAGACCTTGGGACCCAGGTGGACAGTAGTCTGTCCTTTGATAGTCACTTCGCCAAAGTAATCAGGAAGTTCTTCTACACGGCACACCTCATCATAAAAGGGTTCTCATCCAGGAAAAAAGAGGTCATTGTTCCCCTCTACTCGACACTCATTAGACCCATTATAGAGTACAATGCCCCTTTTGGAATTTATCTCACAAGACATCTGCAGCAGCTGGAAAGGCCACAGAAGTACCTCACAAAGAGGATTACTGGTCTCAAACAGATGCCCTACACTGACTGTCTCAAAAAACTCCAGCTTTACTCCGTAGCATATCGCCTACTCCAAGGTGATCTCTGCTTAACATATAAAGCTATGTCAAACCCAGAGCTGTTGGACATACTACACCTAAAGAAATCCCAATCCCTATGAGCATCACGCTCTAGGGACCTAAACTTTCTCACCACAATAAACAGGACATGCTGGAGGGATAGATTCCTGTCCCAGAGACTTCCCATACTCTGGAACAGGCTACCCATCCATGTCAAGCAAAGTTCTTCATTAGCACTCTTCAAGAAAAATCTTGATGATTGGATGGGAAATAAGAAATACACCCCGGGGATCACTTCTGTGGCTCTGCTTGACAGTAGCACAGGAAAATAACTTTCTTAGGTGGCGTAAGCCAGGGAACTTTGTTGGCTAGGCTTACGTAGGCCCTTGGGCCAATAGCCTAGTACCTACCTATGAACCTATGAACCTATGAGTGATGAATTGGCCTGAAAATTGCATGTTTGTTCTATTTTGCTCTTAATTTATAAAGCACGTTCAGTTGGTACTGACAGACTGAAAAGACAATTCACAAAAAACTTTTTTTCTTTACTTGTCATTTGGTTTGTTGACCTCAGAACTAGTTAAGTTGGGTACAGGTAAGCAAAAGATTTTGTGAGGTGCTCATTGTCTTTGATAAATAAAGCTGATTAATTTATTGCTAATGCAGACTAATAGCATAGTCAGTGCTATGCACTGCGGTTGAAACCCCACATGGATAATTCCAATGTGCAAGTGGAGAATTTGCCACAGAGGGAACTGTTTGTAACTGGTGGTTTGGTGTTTAGAGTCTGCAGGAATTTTATTTTAGTGCAAATTTTGCTGCTTTCTCTTAACTGTTGGGTGTGTCTAAACTTAGTGTCTACAGGAAGTAGTTTAGTTTAAAGGGAAATAAAGGAATGGTATTTTACATATGTTTTTTCATTATGAAGTGAAGCTGCTGCATATGTATACTGATGATGTACACTACACTTGTAGAATCATTGCTTTTCTCACATTTTAGTGACCTTGCAGTTGATTATAAAGTATAAGAATCAGCATTGTATAAATATTTATTGATGTGGTGGCTTTGGCATACCGTGTTCAATGTCTTGCATTTTTGTAACATTGTTTCATGAAAATGGCATTTGCTGCAATGTATCATTATAATAATTCTGTTTCCATAACTTTAGAATGGGTATGCATGGGCATAGTTCAGTCATGTGACAGCAGAGTCACAGATGGGGAGGAAACATACAGGCCTAGTGAAAGAACTACTCTATAACAACTTCCCATTGGTCCAGTTAGGAAATGCGAAGTACAGCTCATTCAGTTCAATTTGTGTGCTTCATTATGTGTTAAGAAAACATTACACCACAACAGATTAGATGCCATGAGCTACTGGCATCCATTCCAAAGAAAGTGAAATATATGCTCCCTTATTAAGTTTGCTGTTTTCTACAGACAGTATATTTTTATTTTGATAAAACTATTACTCATCCTTTTAAAGGCAATGCTGTTCTCATATGGTGTGGATGTTAAAGCATAAAGGACATCTTAACCTGGTATCCTTGTAAAAGAAGTTGTAAGTAAGCGTCCTATCATTTGCTTATGTAATTTCTCTTGACCATTAGTGTCCAACACTAAAGCAGTGCATCCATTCTGGACTGCGCACAGTGTTATCACAAGTATGGGAAAACCTTGTTTTAGTGTATTAAATGAAGAAATGATGCAACCACGAGAAGGCTCACTTCTGTATTGAAAGAACATTATTTGGCCATTAAATGAACCAAACCATATAAATGCTAACTTTTTGCAACACACCATCATCCTATGTTTTGTTGTTGTTTGTCTTTCGGCTTTTTCCCGGTAAGGGGTCACCACAATGGAGCTCCGGTCCGCTAATGATTGGCAGTAGATTTTTATGAAATGCCGAGGTGCCAGCTCGACGCCCAACCTTCAACAAAGGCACACCCATTTACACACACATGTCTTTCGAACTCTACCCAACTGTGGGGAGGACATGCAGACTCCACACAGAAGGCACTCCCAAGCCATGCTGAGAATCGAACAGGAGAACCTCTTGCTTTGAGGTAACAACGCTACCGCCGTACCACCACGGCATCATCCTATGTATATAGTCCAATAATCTATCTGCAAGAGTTATAATAAAATATACTCACAAACGAAAAGCCAACTAGGTTGGATTGGGGCAATAAAGGCAAACGCAGTTCCTCCATTAAATTCTTTAATGAGTAAAGCACGATATACACACAACTGAAGCACCGCGAGCAGACAGTCCACTAAAATGATAACAATCCGCACTGAAATCACACTCTCAGATGTTAAGCGCTTTCATCTGCCAATTGCAGACTTCATCAGAACCGATGAAGTCTGCAATCGGCAGATGAAAGCGCTTAACATCTGAGAGTGTGATTTCAGTGCGGATTGTTATCATTTTAGTGGACTGTCTGCTCGTGGTGCTTCAGTTGTATGTATATCGTGCTTTACTCATTAAAGAATTTAACGGAGGAACTGCGTTTGCCTTTATTGCCACAATCCAGCCTAGTTGGCTTTTCGTTTGTGAGTTATAATAAAATATAGACACTGGACACTGATGTTTGGTATTGCAAGACTCATGTTAAGTACAGTGTCAAAATAAACCATGAAATATATACAGCAGAGAGTAAATTATCCAAACAAATTGGGACCAAGGGTATTTCTGATAATCAAACATATAACTGAACCAGATAAAAAACTTCTAAAAATGTTTTTGATGAACATTAAACAAGAAAAATAGAACAAATTTACTGTAAGTACAAATTGGTACAGTATATTATTGTAGTACAAGATCAAAAAACATGGACAAGTGAATATGTATAACATTTACATATTAAGACTTTATGATTTTTCCTACTGGAAAACTTTGGAAGGCTACATTCAGATAATTGACGTTTTGGATAATCAACATTTGGATAATCGACTCTCTACTGTATCCTGAGTTTTTCATATGACGATTTGTTGATTATTCATCATGTGTCCTAATGATGGCAGACATAAAAAACAGTTTGACTGTCTGTAAACAAGTAAAATATGACCTGCAGGAACTGTGCATGCACTATGCTTGTGGTTCCTTTAGAAATAACGCTACAACCATGGGTTATACTACTCTGAACCAGCTAATGTATGGCAGGGAGATAGACAAAACCATAGCTACCTGGCATGGATGAAACAGGTAAACGGCATCACTTATGATAATTACTGAAGAAATGTGCAAGGACCTGGAAAAGTGAAATTCCATAATCATGGTCTATAGGGTTTTGTAGTTCAAGGCAAGCATTAAGATATCAGTCTGTATTTTATATGTAAACATTTTTATTTTTAAAATATTCCATATATAGAACTGAACTTGCCTCACCAACCATACAGTAGGGCAACACATACCAAAAACAGAAGGGACTAATACAAATCCCCTACATACATATGCATTGAAAACACTCCTCAACACATTATAGTAATCTGAGTCAACAAAATGTGGTTGAGACACTCTTCCTTGCTGCCACTCACTTGCTCATTTCAGCAAGTGTTTCAACTCCCATTGACTTGTCTCCTTTGCCTAAGTATCCCTCCCAAAGCCTGATCTTTTCCAGCTCTACCAGAACCCAGATCCTAACCCTGAAAACTCCCACTCAATCTATCTAATTTAATGTATTGATCACTCCCTAAACCTAAAATCCCCCTCTCTTTCCTAAACTTAATGTACCAATCACTCTCTAAACTTAAAATCCTTCTCTCCTTCATAAACCTATACTTCCAATCACTCCCTAAACCTAAAATCTCCCTCCCCACCCTAAACCAAAACCCCGGATTACTCCGTAAGCCTAAAATCCCCTTCCATCCCTAAACCTAAAGTCTCCATTCTCATTTCCCCTGTTTCTCCACTTACCTACCCTGCTGAGAACTTCCTGACTTACTTCTAGCTTGAGAGCAATTGCATGTTGCAGCTGCTTGGTTGAACAGCCACATATGTCCCTGGCTGTGAGGTAGAGGAATTCGAGCAGCTGGGGCTTGAGTGGTTGTAGTGTTCCCTACTAATGCATACTATAAACCATCATCATCTGTAAAACGAATGCAGCCATCCCTAAGCACATTTTGACATCTCATTCAATCTCAGCTTGGTATTCCACTATTCCTTACCTCACATAGCTCTCATCTTTTCCCATCTTCATATTGTTTTCATACATTCACTAACATCCTTAAACTCGTCCCATTCGTCTTAGCTACATTAACTTATTTTTTACTTCCCTCTTCTAGTTCTTTAACAACTTCCCATTTACCTAGCTGACCAAATACTTCACCTATACTGCCATTCCCTCTTTCCCTGAATCCTCAACAAACAAAATCAGCTGAAACAATTTCCATAGTATTGCCTATTCCTACTTTTTCATCATCTTCCACATGAACATTACTCAGTCTTCTACCGCTTGTAGTTCTACAACATATTTAAATTATTCACTCCTTCAGCATCAGTTACCAGCAGCATGGAATGCACAGGCTTTATTACATCATAATTCAGCAGAGTCAATGTCTCAGTCACCATCCACATGGAAAACATAGACTTTGCTACATCATAATACACTAGTGTCAGAGCCTCAGTTGCCATCAGCTGGCAACAAACAGGGTTTGTTACATCACAATACACTACTGTCAGAACCTCAGTTTCTATCAGGATGAAGATCACAGGCTTTGTTATACCATCACACAGTAACATCTGAGCTCCAGTTAACATATGCATGGAAAAGAATTTTTATTATATCATTATACAGTAGATTCATAGATTCATAGATTATGTTAGAAAAATATGTAATAGTAATATGCATGCTTAGTGCATTTAGTGCATTTGAGATTTAAAAGGGTTAATACATTTATTCTGTTCACACTGCATGAATCTGCACAGCCATTAGAAACTTAACAAGAAGCATTCTATTTTCTGCTAATGTCAGCAAATAACAAGAAGTAATTCATTTCTGCTAATGTCATGAAAATTAACAAAGGGATATTGATTTCTGCTTCTGCCATGAGAAAACATGCAGCTGCTAGAAGCCATTGATAAAGAAAACAATAAATGCTTGAAAGTTTAAACCGTAGTCAACATTACTTGTACTGAAGCTAGAAATGTACTTTGAATCTAGGTAAAATGTAACACATGTATTAGAACAGTACAATAGAAGAAATGAAATGCTGAAATGGACTGACATAATCCCAAGGCCAGGTTGTTTTTCTCAAAATGTTTTTGCAGAATGACAGATATTTTAACTTGGTCAGCAATAAGTCTAACAATATTTTCTGTAGAACATAGAGAAAGCTGTGTCTAACTACGTCAGCAATAGAATGTAACATTTTCTATGTGACAGGAAGAGAACTGTATAAGTATAACCTACTAGTCATTAATTATTTAGACAAACCCTGTGCATACATGCTTTGTCTCCTTACTGCAAGTAATAAAGGGTGCCTTGCTTGAACCTAACGTGAATTGGTCTTTGAAGTTTTTTCCTTTGACAATTATTACTAGGCTAATGACCTGGGAGGGGGCTTCCTAAGTCTAGCCAAGTTTTCTCAAAATAATAATGACATCCTGTATCCAAACAGGACATTGAAAGCCAGGCATTTATAAGCTACCTCTATCCATAAGAGGCATGGGTGCCAGGCCTGGTGTAAATTTCCCATTCCCAATTCACTAGTCTAGGTTACACTTAAATTGGGTAATACACATACTTAGCTTCACATGAATGGGAAGCCTGTTCCATAGGAGGGGCAGTATCTGTCTTTCCAGCATGTCCAGTTCAAGTCACAGACAAAATTCAGGTCCCTAGACCTTGTATTTCTGGTACTGTTTGACTTACAAATATGTAGAAGATTCATAACTGTGAGGATTGTGGATGCCTTATAAACAAGGCACAGATTACACCTGAACAATCTATAGGAGACTGAGTAGAGGGAAAGAGGATTAAGGTGCTTTGCGTAAGGCAGGTTTGTTATGCCTTGTTTTTTTTTTTGTAAGAAACCTCTGAGGTCACTATAGTTGCTGCATATTCTTGGAAGGTGCATACCAAAGGGAACATTGTACTCTATGATCAGTCTGATAAGGACAGAGTACAGTGAGATAATGCCTTCTTTGGACCTAGATGTCATGCCCATACTTATAAGTTGCACACTAGTGTCAGAGTCCCAGGCACCTCAGCTTGGAATACTACAGAGTTTGAGTATAATAATATAGAAGTCTCAGAGCTTCAGCTATCAGTATAGAACTCACAGACTTTGTTACATCATAATACAGTAGAGTTGTTGCCTCAGCTAATATCAGTAGCGAACACTGAAGGTATTCTAACATTATTATATAGTAATGTCAGAACCTCTGTTACCATCAGATGGAATTCACAGGCTTTGTTACATCATAATTCAGTAGGGCCAGAGCTTCAGTCACCATCAGCATGAACAACCAGGCTTTGTTTCATGATTATACAGTGGTGTCAGAGGCTCAGTCACCAGCAACCTATTTATATCATAACAAAGTAGTGTCTGAACCTTATTTACCAACAGCAGGGGAAAGCACAGTCTCCATTAATTCACAACAGAGTATTGTCAGAGCACTGTTTTCTATCTGTATGATCTCACAGGCTTTGTTACATCAAAAATACCACAGTGCCAAAACCTCAGTTCCCAGTCTTTGTTAAATCATAATGCAGAAGTGTCAGAGCCTCAATTCTTTTCAGTATTCCATGCTGCTGATTCACTAGTGTCATAGCTGCAGTCACCATCAGTGTGGAACAATTTAGGTTTTGTTGTATCATAGTCCAGTAGTGTAAGAGCCTCATTTATTTTCAGCATGGAACAGACAAGCTTTATTACATTATACTGGCATCATTGCTTCAGTTTTCAGCATCAGTGAAAGGCTTTGCTTCATCATAATGCAGTAGTGTCAGAGCCTCAGTTACCATCAGCGTGTAGCACACAGTCTTTCTAATATCATAATATAATAGCATCCCCATTACCATCAGCATGGAACACTACATATTTTGTTACATAATAATACAGAAGTCTCAGAGTCTCGGTTAACATCAGCATGGAATACACAGGTTTTGTATCATCATAACAGATTCCTGTCAGATGCTCATTTTTCATCAGGATGGAACTCATGGGCTTTGTTACAATGTAATACAATAGTGTCAGGGCCTCAGTCACCATCAGCATAGGACACACATACATTGTTACATCATGCTACAGAAGTGACAGGGCCTCAGTCACTATCAGCATGGGACACACAGACACTCTTACATCATTCTACAGAAGTGACCATCAGTCACCATCAGCATGGGGCACACACACATTGTTACATCATTCTACAGAAGTGACAGGGCCTCAGTCACCAGCAGCATGGGACACATAGAAATTGTTACATTATTCTACAGAAGTGACAGGGCCTCAGTTACCATTAGCACTGAACAAACCTGCTTTGTTAAATCATCATAAAGTCAGAAGCTCAGATACCATCATCATGGAACACTTCATGCTTTGTTACATCAATGCACATTAATATCAGATTTTTGGTTACCATCAACATGGAACACACAGGCTTTGTTACACTGTAATACAGTAGAACCAGAGCCTTAATTACCATCATCATAGAATAGACAGGCTTTGTTTCATCATAATACAGTAATGCCATAGCCTCATTAACAATCAGGATGGGACATACAAGCTCTGTTACATCATAATACAATACAGTCAGTGTCTTAGTCACCATCAGCATGGAAAACACAGGCTTTGTTACATCATAATACAGTGATAAACTAACTGAGGCTATGTCATTGCTGTATTATGATGTAAGAAAGCCTGTCTATTAGATGCTGATGGCACTGCGAATGGAGAATTGTATGAGAAGAGCAAATGTTTAATGAATATTCTACTTTTAAATTCATTTAATTTCAAAATAGATTCCTAATAATTTTAGTCTGCTTTTGATGACATATTTCCTGCCAGCTTAAAAGTGCCTGCATGGCCAGTGTAGAAAGTTCTATTATGGAATTCGTAACTTGTGCCTGATATGGAAAGTATGGACAGAGACTCAGGAGATGCTTAGAGGGGGTGGAGCCAAGATGCCTAACTGGTAGCAGCTGTTTTTCAGAGCTCTTCAAAATCAAACATTTAGACAGGAAAATGCTTAGATTTGGTGCAGATTTATTTTACAGAAATCTAATTATAACAACTTTCTCTAAGTTTAAGTCAGTTTTGGTAGATTATTTTTGAAAAAAATTCCTGTCAAATTTACTGGAGACTTTTTTATCATAGAAAATGAGCACATCCAAACAATCTCCTGCTGACTCTGCCTTGACGAAAGACATGCAGTCGATGACATCCACCCCGCAAGAACTATCCTTAAAAATAGATGGGTTTCAACTAAACTTAAAAAATCTTAAAGAAAGCTCCATTAACCAAACCGAAGTTTTTAAGGAACTACTATAGCAGCACCAGACCAAAATTTCTGATATTGAAACAGCATTATCCGACATCGATGGCAGGCTCAGGGAAGAAGAACTTCAGACACGCTTTCTTTTAAAGCAAAACACCTGGTTACAAAATAAACTGGGTGATTTGGAGAATATGGACAGAAGGTGTAATATGAGAATTTTTGGACTTCCTGAGAAATCTGAGGGAGATGACATGGTCTCCTTCCTAAACAAATGGATTTCTGAAATTCTGGCTCTTTAGAAAGGATTTTAGGTACTTGCATATTATCGCAACCAGATTTCTAACCTGGTATAATTCATAATGTTTTCACTGCTTTAAAACATTTTCTCTTATTTAAATTTACTAAGACTGAAATCAACATGCAATTTGTGTCCAGTATAGTGTTACATAGCTTGACTTCAGGAAAATGTCAGCTGTCCCTGTATTTCTGGGGATTAATACGCTGAGCTACATTGTATTATCATCACCAGGTTGCGAGCAACTCACTCATGATATATTTATATGCCGTTCACGTGGTGACAAAATTATTTAATGTTATTGTGTCAATTTCTAAGTGTATAAGTATTTAAAATGCAGCCCAATTTTTAGGCTGTTGTCTTCTCATTATTTTAGGTTTTCACCAGATTTGTTGTACTATGATCTTGACAGGAATGTCTATCATCGTTATTTAATTCCCAAAGCTTCCCTTCAGTTACGACAGAAAGGTAATGTAAAAGGAATAATTGGCAATGTCTATTTTTATTTTGTTAGATGTACCAATTGTATTACCACAATCAGAAATTAAACGGGTTCCTGTAGATAACTGCTGCTTCTCTTCCTACTGGAACTGATTGCTCCACTGTACATAATTACCAGCTCCACTGTACATAATTACCAGCTCCACTGTACATAACTACCAGCTCCACTGTACATAATTACCAGCTCCACTGTACATAACTACCAGCTCCACTGTACATAATTACCAGCTCCACTGTACATAACTACCAGCTCCACTGTACATAATTACCACTTTGTCTCACTGCCATTGCACCTATACATACCTGTCAACTGTCCAGAGTTTCAGACAATGTCCAGCTTTTTGTCACATATTTTGGGTCTGGCGCCCATAAAATGTGTGACTTTCTAGCAAATCAGCGGGATGATCTGAGGACTGAAGTCAGTAAGTAATGATATCCATTTGACATTAATGCCATATCTGTAGAAGCAGCCAGGTTCATTTTACTTTTCATTAAGTCTTATCGCAAAAGACACTACCCAGGAAGAGGAATTTTGCTGTTGTTCCTGTCCCTGTTTCAGAACGAATGTGATACAATACTAATTTGGAGTTTACACACCCCTTTTTTGCTTTCAGATAAATTTGTTTCACAATAACATTATGAATTATACCAGGTTAAAAATCTGGTTACTATAATACGTAGGTACCGGATTTTATTATGGTATAGAAAGGGGTCATAGAGCCATCGGGACACCAGCTTCCACATCAGCAGCATCACCACCCAGATTTATTGACAAAGATCTTGTCCTTAAGACAGCATGGAGAAAAGCACCTTTAAAATTTAAATACTCCCAAATCAGATTTGACAATGATTATGCTACAAGAGTTCTGGACATGTAAAAGAAATGCTGGCCCCCTTGTCAAACTTCTCAAACAAAAGAACATTAAAGCTCAAATTATTTATCCAGCTCAGATTAAAATACATGTATCCAGTGGTGTAAGAACCTTTAGTAACCTGGAAGAAGTTTCTTTCTTCATAAAAATAATGACATTGTTTCTATTCCTGGGGATACGGACTGGTCATCACCGACTCTCAAAAGATCTTCGGACAAGAACAGTTGGACAGAGATGAAAAAGATGAAGTAGAAAACTGACACCACTTCTGTCAACACTACAAGATCTCTCAAAGCATCTACTATAGCAGTAACCCACGCCTGGGTGTGGGTAATGCGGGATTTACCCACGGTTGGTGTGGTTTGGTCCGGAGGGCGAACCCCGAGGGACCAAACAAAGACAACCGTGGGTAAATCCCGCATTACCCACACCCAGAAGTGGGTTATTGCTATTATACTATGACATTATTTAAGAAAAGAAATAATTACTTTTCTTAAATAATGGCATTGTATAATGCCTCTTTGCTGCGCTTCCGCATCTGTCTGGTATCAGCAGTTCTGATGTACTGCGCATGCCTCGCAGTACATCAGAGTTGTGGCCAAAAGCAATGGAGAAAGCAAGATCTCCATTGCTTTTATTTGCTATGTTAAATGGGTTTAACATAGCGAGACAGCTTTAAAATAAGCAACAGAGATGTCCGTTGCTTATTTTAAAGCTGTCTCGCTATGTTAAACCCATTTAACATAGCGAACAGTAAAAGCAACGGAGATCTTGCTTTCTCCGTTTTGTTAAACCTGTCTCGTTATGTTAAATGGGTTTAACATAGCGAGACAGCTTTAAAATAAGCAACAGAGATCTCCGTTGCTTATTTTAAAGCTGTCTCCCTATGTTAAACCCATTTAACATAGCGAGACAGGTTTAAAAAAAAAGCAACAGAGAAAGCAAGATCTCCGTTGCTTTTTACACACTGTGTCGCTATGTTAAAGGTGTTTAACATAGCGAGACAGCTTCAAAAAAAGCAACGGAGATCTCCGTTGCTTTTTTTAAACCTGTGTCGCTATGTTAAACTCTTAACATAGCGAGACAGTGTTTTAAAAGAGAGTTATATTAATGGAAAAAGTCCGGGCGACCGGACCTTTTTCCATTAGTATAAGTCGATTTACAAAGTGCACGCTGGCCAATCAGCGTGCACGTTTTGGAATATTAATGGGGGGGTCATGGTATAATTACAAATAATGCATGCTTTACTTATGCTATGATCTCTTTAGCTAATTAAATGTTCACACATCACAGAGTTACAGTATGATTAACAGCTTACACTCTGTTAAAAAAGAAAGGGAGAAAAAGTAAAATATTTAAATCCTAAACTTCACCAGTTAATCAACAATTCATCATGTTACAGGTAACTGTTTTTTTTTTGTATTGCTTTAAAGTCTTGTCAGTACTGAGTTATGTTCATACATTTATGTTGAATGCTATTAATTGACTGTTTCTTTTAAGGTGTATAAATGCCATTTAATAATGTGCTTCCCTTGTACAGTGTTGTTTACACTTAAATGCCACTGTTGTTTAGCTTTAATCATAATTTATTTGTTTATTTTATTTTTATTTTATTTTACATTTGTTTACCAGGATAGTCCGACTGGATACATGTCCATTTTTGGGTCTATATTATAACAAAGAATGATCAGATGATTGAACATTGTTATATCGACCCCTAAATGTCGACTATACAAAACAGTGAACAACCAGAACAGGGATTTTTTTTCCCAGGGGAAAAAAAATCACTGTTCCCAAAAAAAAAAAAAACCCTAAACAAAGTGGGGGGCATCGCTCCCCCACCTCCACACCACCCTTACTTAAATATACCAACTCCGAGATCACACTACAGTGGAGGAAATGGCACAACCCGGATGGCCAGCCTAGCGATTTCTTTCCCTGGGAAAAAATTTGCTGTTCCGGCCATTCGCTATTTTGCCAGTTCTACATGTAGTGTTTGAACTAACAGCATTTGATCATCTAATCGTTCGCTGTTCTAAAGTAGACCCCCATTTTCAACATTGGCCTGGGGAGAAAAGCTACAAAAAACACATTCAACAAACTGTTAAACTTTTACAGTTTAAAACACAAAATAAACACAAATAAAAAGATTTGTACACAGATGTAAACAAACAACAAACAGGAACCCCCCACTTTGTTTAGTGGTTTTTTTTTTTTTTTTTTTGGGAACAGTGATTTTTTTTTTCCCCTGGGAAAACTTGGAATTCTCTTCCTGCTATCTTACATCTGAACTCCTTCTACCTCAGTTCAAGAAAAGTCTGATTCGGTACTTTAAAAAAATGATGGCTATGTCCTTGTCCTAATCTAGACTAACTCTAACCATAACCTGAACATGAATTTAGATTTTTAGTTATTGAAAAAGTCTATGAGAATGTGAGAGGGGGACCTATGGATTTGAAAATTGAGGAAAAGGAATTAATTTGGCAACTCAGATTAAATGCCTTTTCTACCCCTGGCTTAAATGACTCCGTATCTATTAAATGTATATTAAAATTGAAGGCTTTAATGAGATGATGTTTATGTATAGAGATACACATACATGTTTATGTTTATTTGTTTAACACATTTATTTTTTGTATCTTGTTTATTGGATGTATTATTTAGATATGTTCAAAACAGGTTTACTATTATTTTATTTTTTGGAGGTTTGGTTCTTTAATAGTTGGCTTGGTTCTAAAAGGAAATGATGTCATTTAAATTAACTTTTTTACATTTAAATAAGAGTACACTTGTAACTTGTGTTGTCTGATGAAGTTTGCTTAATGCAGTAAACGAAAGCGCTCACTTTATATTTTAATTTGGTTTTCAGTGTGTGGTTTTTTCTTCCTTTTTGTGTTTTTAACAAACAGATATACACAAACAAATTATTGCATTTTTACTCAGATGGAAAATTCTAGACAGTCTTTTTAAGAATGATAGGGTACTGAATGCCTAGAAGGCTAACCAGGTAGTAGATCCAAGGAGATCATAGGATATATAAGTTAAGAAAAAAAGTGTAGGCAGAAGTCCTCCATGTGCACTGAGTGATGGTTAGAGTTAGTCTAGATTAGGACAAGGACATAGCCATCATTTTTTTAAAGCACCGAATCAGACTTTTCTTGAACTGAGGTAGAAGGAGTTCAGATGTAAGATAGCAGGAAGAGAATTCCAAGTTTTGCCAACAGAGTTAGCAAATAGAGATTCTCTGGCTGTGTTGTTGGATTTGAGAGTTTGAACTAGTAGTCTTTCAGATGAACGAAGTGCGCTAAGGTTACTGTAGGGGGTGATGAGGTTTTTAAGTACGGGTGTATTATCTGGTTGGTAGAGGATCTTGTGTGCAGCTCTTAGTTGGTTAACCTGAAGTAGGTTAGGCAGTTCAAGCCACCCTAGTAGATTTAGGTTATGACAGTGATGAGTTCTGTAGGCTGCATCGGTAGCAAATCTAGCAATTTGATTGTAGCTGCTAGAAAATGTATTAAGGTCAGTTTTGCTGAGGTTTGTAAATAGAGGTGTACAAGCAACTACATTTCTGGCTAATGGCGTTAGGAGGGCTTGATCCTATATAGTGATCCAAGTTTTTTATTAACTGCTTTAATAGTTTTATTAATATGCAGATCAATAACGCCTAAGAGTTTGGTTGAGGAATTTGGGGAAATAATGGTGCCATTGTTGGATTTTAATGTAAAGGTTGTAGGGATAGACCTGCAAGTGGGGGAGAAAAGCAGCAGTTTGGTTTTATTAGGATTTAACATGAGATGATGGTTAAGGAGCCAATTTTCAACTGTGTTAAGAATACTTTGAGATAGAATCTGCAACTCTGTAGGTGAAGTGTTGGAGCTTACTAAAGTGGAGTCATCCGCATATTGAATGCATGTTGCATTTGGGATGAACTTATACAAATCATTGATGAAAGTGGAAAATAATAGTGGACCTAGTACTCTGAGGGTGATGGTTAAAAGGATGGATAGTTTGTTCTGCCATAGGACAGCCTGTTGTCTACCACTGAGATAGGATTGAAACCAATGGATGGCCTGGTCCTCTTGGGAGATGGATTTCAAAGTGTTTATTAGTATTTGGTGGTTTACCATATCAAAGGCTTTTGAAAGATCGAGAAAGATAGCAGAGTAAAGTTTATTACTGTTTCGGTGTTGGTTAATGACATTAGAGAAGAACAGGAGGGCTGAGGTTGTATTATGGAATGGTCTAAAGCCATGTGGGTGTTGGCTAGAAGATTATCATGGATAAAATAGTTCAGGAGTTGATTATGGATGCATTTTTCCATAATTTTAGCCAAGGGTGACAGAATAGCTATGGGTCTAAAGTTTGACGGGTCAGTAAAGCTGCCCCCTTTATGGAGTGGGTTGACATGGGATATCTTACAGATGGTGGGGATGGACACTTCAGTTATAGTTCTATTGATCAGGATAGTAATAGGGTATGCTATGGCATCTGCACCTTTTTGTAGATATTCTGCAGGGATTAGATCAGCCGACAGGGTGGTAGGCTTTCATTTCTTAAGTAATTTTTGGACAAAAGATGTGCAAACTGGTTTGAAGTTAAAGTAGAATTGGGAGCTGGGTATAGTGGCTGGAGAACATGGGTATCTGGGAGATAATTGGCTAACTAGGTTCTGGATGGTTGTTGTAAAGAAGCTGTTAAAGGTATTGGCAATTTCTTCTGGGGGGTTTAGTTAGAATCCAAGGGGGCAGGCGTGAAGGAATGTCCTGGACTAAGGAGGTTGTTTATACCTACCCAAAACTTTTGTGGCTTGTTTTGGTGTTTTTCTTATAGATGACAGTAATAGTTTTTTTGTCTAATGTGGTGGATTTTTTGTTTCATTTCTTAGCTGTCTGTATCTATGTTGATCTATGTTTTTTTATGGTCTGTGAAGTGGCCCAAGCCCTGTTTCTAAGTAGCATTTTTTGTCTGGTTTCTTTTGAGAGCCAAGGAGCAACTTTTGTTTTGGTTCTAATAGTCCGTGCTGGTGCATGGGTGTTAAGGATGGATAGGAATTTGGTATTAAAGTAATTTACTGCTTCTTCAAGTGGTAATTGTTTCAGAACTGGCCAATTGCAAGATTTGAGTTCATTTTGGAAATTCATGCAGTTGAAATTCTTATTGTTCCTTACTGTTTTAAAAGGGGTCTGGTTGTGGATATCAGCTTTTTGCCTGATTAAATAGGTGACGAGGTGATCACTTACATTATCAGGTAAGGTTCCACTCTTGTATTTGAAGGGATGGGTGTTAACAAGACTCCAATACAGAATACTTACTTTATTGTTGGATTTACTGATCCTAGTGGGGGAGGATACAAGCTGTGAAAATCCATAAAGGCTTATGTGGTGAGTGGGGGGCTCTGAGGAACACACGCTCCAGTCTAATTTGAAGTCTCCAAGTACAATGGTTTCTTAGGGGTAGTTGCTGGATAACCAATATAGGATATTTTTGAGGGTATTTATGTTATCGTCTGGTGGAATATACACGCAGATGGGATTTATACATTTGTTCTTATCAATGTGGAGCTTAGTGATAAGCATTTCAGCATTGCCAAATAGGGATGTTTGCAGGGCATTATTGGACACTTCATGCATGGATTTGTACAGAACAGCTACCCCACCTCCCTTCCTATTGGTTCGATCAAGCCTTAGCATGTTGTAGCCTGGTGGTTGTTGTTGTTGTTGTCTTTCGGCTTTTCCCGGTTAGGGGTCACCACAGTGAAACTCCGTGATATAATTTAATTATCTGAAGTAGAAGGTTTTAGCCAGGTTTCAGTTAGACATAGTATGGGAAAGAGCATCTAAGAGGGCATGTAGGTGTTGAATCTTATTGTTTACACTTCTGATATTTAGGTGACTGATCAAAAGTGAGTTTGGGGGTTTGTCTAAGATTTGTGTAGTAGTGGGACAATTAGTAAAGGACTGAGATCCAGTGGATGAGGATGGGAGAGGATTTGTGTGGATATCTCCATCCATTGTTAGGTTGCATTGTAATCTGAATGTGAGCTTCCAGATTTTAATTAATAGACTTTATGGCTATGAGAGTAAATTTCACTTTTATGCACTGGTAAGGCACTTAGCATTCAAGAGCCCACGCAAAACATTACACCTTCTTAAGCAGTTTTCCACTGAGGTACTCTTTAATGGGTAGTAAGCGGCTTAGTAAGCCAAATAAGGTAATAAAGGTTTTCTAAGATATTGATTGGAAGGGAGCTATTAGTGCTTTAGACCTAGTCCAGCTATGTCAAATCTAAAACGGTGCCTGCCACAGGTAATATTTATTAACTCTGGGATTGGCTTAAGGTAATAAACAGGGAAGGGGGACGGGAAAACAAGAGTATGGGCTGGCAATTCTTTTGCACTGCTGCTAATGAGTCAAGATCCAAGCAAAGGCAAGTTTGTGTTTAAGAAAAAAAATCAGAATTGACCAAAAACTGCTGTGAAGCTGTAAGTCATTTCTTGACCATTTATCAGATGGGAAAACAGCATAACCTTGTATCTGTAGGCTACTGTGCTCTCAATTAAATTAACAAACACACACAGTATTTGATCAGTTATGGATACTATTTGCTAAAAGAACGGAATAAAAGAGAAATGGAAGAAGACTATGTATATGTGTGTGTGTGTGTGTGTGTGTGTGTGTGTGTGTGTGTGTGTGTGTGTGTGTGTGTGTGTGAGGGGGGCTGCTTACAAGCCAAACCAGAGTGCTCTCCACGGGATAATGAATATTAGCTCAAACAGGTAGACACAGACACAAAGTTAACTTTAGCTGTTTGTGTTTGCAGACAGTGCAGACCTGAACTGCAGTTTTCATATAATAATGTATCCACAGGAATATTTAATAATAGCTTCTTTCTCTTCAAAATGCATCTTTTACAAGTAGTAACAATGTTTTTCATTCACAGCAATTTTTTTCACTTCAAAATGGCTGCGGCTAGCCGCAATGACTTTTTGGAACCTTTTTTATGTTTTTTTCAAAATTTTACACTTTAATTTACTTATTAGAATGTTTTTTTAACCAGGCTAAAGCTTTATTCACCTAGATTGCATGCCTTAAGTTGTTCTAACCACGACTTATCTTCCCTGCAATGTGCTGACTCTCAGAACCCCCCCTTTGCTATTACACAGGAAGTTAAGGGAAACTTTTCACTGTGGTACTTTTATTATCCCTTTTCTAGTCTGATATGCTTGCCAGCAGATTCCACAAATATTTAACAATATTTACAGTCAAATAATCAAATATTTAAAACTTAGGACTACTATCACTTTACTTATTCTGAATACTGCAACAAACTGTTATGACTTCTTTTTTCACATCAACTAAGTGATGATATTAGTTATATTAATGCAGCACACTTATAACTGTCTCTACAAAGGTAGCACACACAGTTGATTATGTCATGGCGTTTATAGAAATAATGAATTCTTTACTTGCTTTGATAAGGTGGCATTATTTTCATGAATATAAATGTATTTATTTGTAATTATCATATACGTATATATCTATAGATATGTGTATATATATATATATATATATATATATATATATATATATATAAATATGGTTCTACCTGACATAAACGAAACCCCAAAACACTGACAACGCAATCACCGAAACCACATAACCGACAGTACAAAAACACGAAACCCCACATGCCCGACAACGAAATAACTGACGGTACACAAACGCGAAACCTCACACACTGCACACACCACAATCACAACAATCAACAAACAAAACACATTCCCCGTCCAAAAACCACATACACAACACAAGCACACCAAAATCCCTACAAACCCACACTAAACCTCACATACACAACTACCTACAACCCTAACCCTAAGGTCCGTCACTACCGCACACTTACCTGACCTGCTCCCTAACCCTAACTCACTTATCCCACCCCTAACCCAAACACAATCACTACCGCACACTTACCTGACCCGCTCCCTAACCCTAACTCACTTATCCCACCCCTAACCCAAACACAATCACTACCGCACACTTACCTGACCTGCTCCCTAACCCTAACTCACTTAACCCACCCCTATCCCCACAGACTGTCAATATCCACACTTACCTTACTCGCACCCTAACGTCCGTCACTACCGCATACTTACACAGCCTTTTCCCATGTTGGCATCCTTGGCGTCGGTGCTTTCATCCGTCGGGTCGGTCTTCTGAACTGTCGCGTCGGTCTTCTTAACTGTCAATCTTCTGGGGCTCGGGATTTCCCTGTCGATGTTCCGGCGTGTCGTCTAACTGAGGTAGAACCATATATATATATATATATATATATATATATATATATATATATATATATATATATTTTAACCTTTTAATGAGGAATGTATATAAAGTGAAGCTGTAACACTTTTAGTGTTTCATACATTTGGTCATCACAGAATACTTTGCAACAGCAGGAAATTTCATTTCTACCTAGAGAAGCATAGCAATAGAGAGGAACTTATAACACTAGCCCATACTGTCCCTAATTTAGATGCAAGCTGTGTTTATCCACTTATTTCTATTAAAACTAATGAAACATGGCTTGTTGTAATAATATCATCTTGAAATGGGAAGTGCTTCAAGATTGGAACTCTAACTTATTCTACATTACACTAGAATGAATATTATGCAATTGTTTACAATAGGGGCTGATATGCCTCATTATACAGAACTTTAACAACAGACTAATATGAATGCATAATAACTGTTATTAATGAATTTCTACCTTATTAGAAGTGATTGCACCCTACTTCTAAGGCAATATTAATCTGATGAGCACATTATCTTCTTTTATTGTATTACCCATATTTCTTGTCTCATTGGTGACCTAACACAGCATTCATCACTCCTTTGTTATTAAGCAGAACTTTTCATCTTAATTATCTAGCTAATCAGAAGCTTATTGAAGACAAATGTTTGTAGTCTTTTGCGCCATTTTAGTTTTTATAAAATCAGTTATCTGTACAGTCACTTAGTGAGAGTTGTCAGGTATTTGGTCCCCTGTTCATTAGTTTTATAGTTTACATTATTGTTGTTAGCTTATCATATTTTATCTTACCTAAAACCACTTCAGTGAGGTTTTATTAGAAATCAGAAACATATTTTGTATGACTTTGGATGTAATAGTAGGCCTATTCAATATATATTCAGTGACATAATGTCATATCTTATCTATATATTCTGCTATAACATATACATATTTTATCCATCCAGTGTTTGTGGGTGGCATGGGTACTGTTAACAGTGGGTTTAGTTTCAAGCTCAATAACTTTAATATATTTACTTAAATAGAACTATTTCTAAAACTGGCCAGTTGATCAAATAACTTGAGAGTGTTCATTATTCCCTTTTCTTCACAGGAGTTTACGTTCAGAATCTGCTGTTTCAGAATATGCTGTTTAGTGTAATTGTCTCCTTTATAAGACTTATTAGATCTTCTTGGCATGGTCAGGAAAATTTTTGAAAGAAGTCTGTTGGAACATTGTCTTTCCACCAGACTAGGAATTCTTCAAATTCCATATTTGTGTACAAAAGATTCAACTTTTTTGCTTAGTTTGTTAGTTATCTTGTTGAATTTCTTTTTTGTATAGGTCTGATGTTATATTACATGCTCTTCTAATGTCAGTTTGCACTTTTTTTGTCACTGTGGTACCAACCCATAAACAAGTCTATTCCTATGTCTTTAAGAGTTATTGGATTATAATAATAGCAGTTACACATATGTCATCTTACCATTTCTTACTTGACTTTCAATGAATCGAACCCTGATGTCTTTAAATATTAATGGATTAAATAGTCTAAGGAAGAGATCAAATTTACTAAAATACTTGAATATTAATAAAGCAGAGATAGTTTTCTTTTACAAGAATTGCATTTCAAGTCTTCTAAAAAAGAAATTTGGACCCCAAACAGCTATGTTACACTTGCTCATGCTACTTATAAGACAAAAAAGAGGGATTATGATTCTTTGGAAAAAAAGGTGCTGTTCTCTCCCAAATTCTTTATAAATATGAAGACCTGGTAGGACTTCTAGTCATACATATTTAAAAATTTGGAAACAGAATCTGGACACTAGCCAATATTTATTAGATTCCTGACTTAAGAGTGAAAAGTGCTAAAAAACATCTTGGTCATAGTACTAATGTTTGTAAAGGTAACCTTATTATAGGTGGAGATTATAACTGTATACCACTAATAAACATCCTCTAAGACTCTCTCCTATAGCCAAACTTTAAAAAAAATGGGCTGAGACTCTTGATTTATTTGCTACATTTATAATTAAGGATCCTACCTCTTTGAAATTTTCTCACTTAGATTATAGATTCAAAACACAGACTAGAATTGATAGAATCATAGTCTCCAATTATCTAAGGTTGAATATTTCTTCCTTTACAATCTTTCCATGTCCTATCTCAGATCATGATACACTCTCCCTTGAATTTCAAATTCATTATAAAAGACTTATCCGTATAACTAGAATCCCAGCCCATGCTACCAAAATTAACAGCTTCAAACCTTGAATCATGTCTGAGATACAATGTTTCCTTGAGACAAACCTCACTCCAGAATCTGACAAAATTATGGTATGGGATCATTAAAGGCCTATCTCTATGGTAAAATAATGTGGGTCAGAAGCAAACAGAAGAAATGTGATATAGAATTACAAAACATTCAATCTCAACTCTCAAATATTAAATCTAAATCATCCCAACTTACCCCTGATGAGGCGGATAAAGTTGAAAAACGTAATAAACAATATTAAGATATCCCATCCCATAAAACTAATCTAGCAATAGAAAGACTTAAAATAAATTCTTATGCATCACCCTCTAAGCAAATGCATAATTTATCAATGAGTGTAAAATTACACTCCAAATCAAATATAACCAAACATTTACATGAAGGTTCTAATAAATATTTATCTGATTTAGGTGAAATCTTAGATGCCTTCAAATTTCACTCACTAAACATTTTGGTTCTAATCACTCAATTAGGGACCATATTAAATTAGACATTCCTTCGCTTAATAAACTAAAATTTCCTAAGAACCTAGATACAGTTCTTAAAGCACAAATCTCACTAGAGGAGATTAAGCAAAAAAATAAAAAAAAAAATAAACCCAACAAAGACCCCTGGATGGATGATATAATCTTAGAAATATATAAATTGTTTCCCACATCTGTACTGTCCTTATTTCATAAAACATTACTGGAAGTCCAATCAGATGGCAGTATACCACCTTCATGGAGATATTCTTTAATCTCACCCATATTAAAAAGTAATAAGGATCCTCACTTTTGTAGTTCATATAGGCCTATTTCATTATTAAATAATGATTATAAAATCGTTATATCTATTTTTGTAGATAAGCTAAGTTTCTGTTAATGCAAATAATACATGATGATCAATCAGGTTTTATACATAAAAGACACACACATGATAATATTAAAAATATTTTAGTATTTATTGAATACTTAAACAAGGAAAATGAAGTGTTAATGATTAATTTGGACATAGAAAAGGCCTTTGATTCTGTCAACTGGGAATATTTGTTTGAAGTGCTGCATTATTTAAATTGTCCCTTCTCTTTTACCTCTTTAATTAAAAATATATATTAAAACAATGTAGCTTATGTTAAATTAGGTCCATTTTCCTCTGAATCTATCCAAATAACCAAAGGTACCAAGCAGGGATGTCCCTTATCCCCTATTTTATTTGCATTAGCCATTGAAATTTTGCTGCCATTATTCGTGACAATTCAAAAATCATAGGTATAGATATTTACAAACAATATAACTCCAATATAATGCTTTTTGCAGACAATGTCTTACTCACATTAATTCACAGTCAGTTTTACTAGAAATAGATTCTGTGGTGAATTATTTCCAGAAATATCAGGCCTACATTTTAATAAATCAAAATCCAAACACATGCTTTTAAACAAAAAAGGAAATTTACAATCAGTCAATCATATTATTGGCACACTCTCAGATTCTTTAAACTACCTATGAATAACTTTATGTAATTCTATAGAAAATACAATGGATTGTAATTATAAAAATATTATATACTTAATAAACAAGCATATATATAATTTGAATAACATCTTCATAACCTTTGACGACAGGTTACAATTAATTAAAACAACTAATCTACCAAAAATACTCTATGTGGTTCTAGTTCTTAATTTTTCCTATGATAATAAATATATCAAGGACATAAACAATTTATTAATGAAATTTCTTTGGTTTCCCAAAAGAAACAGAATTGCTATTAGCCATCATATTAGGCATTGGGAGCAAGGAGGCATTATGTTCCCTGATATTGAAACATACATAAATGCGTCCATATTTAAAGTGATTCTAAACTGAATAGACCCTAGTTACCACTCTAACTGGAAATTATTACATTTTACTTTACTCATTAATAAAAGTCCCTCCTTAGCCAAACTTCAACTAAATAATCATTCTAACAAGTTTTGGATATTCTTATGTCACATTATTCAAAATAACATCGCTAAACCCATCAAATTAAACTCATTGAATCACCTTATTTTTTAAGAAAGTTTGTTAACTCCAATGTAGATATTAAGACGTGGTTTGAAATATTAATCCCTTTTAAAATCACAAGAAAATTTCCTGATAAAATACATCTTAATATTGTAGATTATTGGGAAACTAAGAATTTCATATGCTAGCATCAATGCATAAATGATGTCAAAGTTTTAGACTGATATCCTTATCAAAAAGTATGATTTGCCTTCTCAGAACTGATTAATCTTACAAAGTGTCTTAACTTACTCCCATGATCTATGCAGAATGCTTAGCAACTCATCTTATCAGGAAAGACCAATGATGATAACTTTCATATGTGAAATGTATAATACATCTACCACAGAATATCATCTCAAAATTATATAACATATTAATTGTTTATAAGTCTTCCATAAATCAGAAATATTGGAACTTTATATTCAAGGGACATTCTTTTAATTTCTCCCAAGATGAAAAACAAAAAAAAATTGTTTTTCATTAAACATACCTCATGGTCTCAATACTGGAGCATTTTCACTTGGAAATACCTTCATAGTGCTTTTCTGACACCAAGTAAAATAGATAATTTAATAACTGTTCTACAGCTTCCTGTTGGAGTTGCACAGAATATACTAATGCTGATTGGGTACACATCTTTTATAACTGTCCTAAGTTAAAAAGTTTTTGGAACAGTATTGATGATTTTCTCAAAGCATTATTCACTGATTCCTTTTCATTAACTAAATCATTAGTTTTTTAATGTAAATTAAGTATATTCTCTAAACATGAATAACTCATATTTATTATGGTCAATACTGGCTGTCACCAGAAAATGTATTACCAGAAGATGGAAAACTAACATCGCTCCAACATTTGAAGATTTTCTGTCTTCAGTGAAAGAACTGGCAATTAAGGAAACTAAGACCAAGGAACTCAGAATCTTTCCAAAGACTATAGTTAACAATCCGTGGATAAAAGTTTTATCACTTACTGAGACTCTGCAAATGGATCACAACTCATTCTGAACTGACATTTGTGTTAACGGAATTTGTTTAATTTACTTGTAATCTACAATTTTACTTCATATCTTTATACGGATTCGTATCACTTCACTGAAAGACCATTTCACTGACACCCATTTCACTGAGACCAAATCACTTAAAGTTAATTTCACTGAAAGATCACAAGTAGTGCTCTAAGGCAAGTCAAAGGTATATGTCCTTTTCCCCACTGTAGTGCAATCCTGATGTTAGTATATATAGTTAAGGGGGTGTGGGGGCACAGGGCCCCACAATGGGGGTGTAGCCCCCCACTTAATTTGGTTTTCTGTTGTCTGCCTTAGAGTACTACTTTTCAGTGAAATGAGTTTTAGGTGAAATGCGTTTTAGGTGAAATTAATTTTAGGTGATTTGGTCTCAGTGAAATGGGTGTCAGTGAAATGGTCTTTCAGTGAAGTGATACGAATCATATTGCAAATATTTATTTTTCTTTCTTAAGCTAATATTTTATTCTAGAATGGGAAAATATTGTGCATTTACTGTTTTGTTTATGAAAAAATCAATAAAGTATTTGGATAAAAAAAGGAGATTCTTAGCAAAAATTACGCAAAGGTGTTCATTTCTAATTGGTCAGTGGCTGACTGTAAAATAATGGTAACAATATAGCTGATCAGAGTCAAAAATAATATAAATAAATAAAGCTTTGTATGCTCTGGGAGACAGGACCTTGAACGCCTTGGCTGTCAAGTATGTGTGTTCTCTGCAATAAAAATGACTGTTGAACTATGTTGTCTGAAGTGCTTTTAGGTAACTTAACATTATATATAATTACAAACAGCTGCCTTAATTGAACCCACTGACATACCTTCACATTTAAAGTTGTATTACATTAAAAGCATAAATAAATGTCCACTTAGTGTAGACAGGGTGTCAAACATAAAAAAGTTTTCAAAAAAGAAACATGAACTTGATAAAAGTAACCAAGAATGTCTTAGTGAAGATTCATGAACCTAATCAAGTGTAAATACTGTTTGTTTCCCTTAAAATACATTTTAGCAAACAACTTTTCATAGGGTAAAACAAAACTCATACAGAATCTTGTGATTAAAAATAAAATAAAATGAAGTAATGCTTGCAACCAAATATAATATCCATTCCTTAACAGAAAAGGTAGTAAGGAATGCACATCTCTAATGCATAATGAAGAATCAATAATAAATGAATAAATAAACAGTGAAACTCAACTAGGAGTCTGCAATAAGTGGAATTTCAAAGGCGTTTCTAATAAAAGAAATGTTATTTCTAATATTAAATAACCGAATATGTTTATTTCTGTGTTAAAAATCTAACACAGAAATTGCTTGTCATTTCAACGCCAACAGAATGCAACAACAGTATATGAAAAAGAAATTTTTTTTTTTTGAGTTTTGTTGAGTTTCACTGTTTATTTATTCATTTATTATTGATTCTTCATTATGCATTAGAGATGTGTACTCCTTACTACCTTTTCTGTTAAGGGATGGATATTACATTTGGTTGCAAGCATTACTTCATTTTATTTTCTTTTTAATCACAAGATTCTGTATGAGTTTTGTTTTACCCTATGAAAAGTTGTTTGCTAAAATGTATTTTAAGGGAAACAAACAGTATTTACACTTGATTAGGTTCACGAATCTTCACTAAGACATTCTTGGTTACTTTTATCAAGTTCATGTTTCTTTTTTGAAAACTTCTTTTTTGAAAACTTTTTTATGTTTGACAGCCTGTCTACACTAAGTGGGCATTTATTTATGATTTTAATGTAATACAACTTTAAATGTGAAGGTATGTCAGTGGGTTCAATTAAGGCAGCTGTTTGTAATTTTGTAACACACACCCCTTTTTTTGGGTTTTAAATTGTGTTTGATGATTTTTTCCTTTGTCTGAAGAAGCCTTCCTACTAAGGGAGATGAAAAGTGCTTTACTTTTACATTTTCTAATAAACCTTTGGAGTTTTACACCTGCTGGTTCGGAACCTTTTGGTTTGTTTTTTGACAGTTTGTTTTTTTTCAGTTTTGGAATTATATATAATTAACAGGTAGTGTGGGGGGATGGGGGCTCACATCCTGCAAAAAAACAAAAAAACCCCAGATATTTTGTTTTTCATTTTTAAAAATTTGTTTTTGTTTCCATTGTGATATTCGGATGTTCAAGCTGTTATGGTTCGATAATGTGTTGATCGCTCATTAATGTGTTTGACAATATAATAGGAAACTTATAATACATTGTGATCATAGCCCTAGTTATTAACGTTATGGAACACAAAGGTTTTGCAACATCATAATACAGTAATGGTTGAGCCTCAGTTGCCATCAACATGGAGCATGGAACCATTATTACATTATAATACTAATAAAAAATGACCAGGGAGAAATGGGATATCTTTATTTACCATCAGAATGGAACACATAGGCTTTGGTGAATAATAATACAGTATTGTCAGATCTCAATGAATATCAGCACGGAACACTACAGGCTTTGTTTTATCATCATGTAGTAGTGTCAAAGCCTCAGTTACTATCAGCATGGAAAAATATGTATTTTGTAACATCAGGATACAGTACTGTCATTGACTCATTTATAATGCACATGGAACACACAGGCTTTGTTGTATTATAATAGAGCATGGACAAAGTCTCATGTGCCATTAGCATGGAACACTACATGTTTTTTTCTTCATGTGCCAGTAATGTGAGACCGTCAGTTAACCATCATAGTGGAACATACAGGCTTTTGTTAAATCATTTATATATGTGTGTCAGAGCCTCAGTTACCACCAGCATGGAATACTACACACTTTGTAGCATTATAATAGAATAGTGCAAAAGCCCAAGTTGCCATGAGCATGGAACATTACAGGCTTTGTTCCATCATATGACAGTAGTTTCAGGGCCTCACTTAACCATCGACATGGAACACACAGTCTTTGCTACATAATAATATACTTTTGTCAGAGCCTCAGTTACTTTGAGTATTGACTACATATACATTGATACATTATACATAAGTTGTGGCAATACCTAAACTGCCATTATAACAGAACATGCCAACTTTGTTACATCATAATACAGGACTGTCTGAGCCACAGTTACCGTCAGCATGAAACACAGAAGCTTTGTTAGATCATAAAACAGTAAAGCTAGAGCACTGGTTATCATCAGTATGGAAAACCCAGACATTTTTACATTGTAATATAGTAGAATCTGAACCTTGAACACAGCAGGGCTTCTTACATCATAATACAGTAGTGTCAGAACAGCAGTTACCATCTGCACAGAATGCAAGGTTTGTTAAATAATAATACAATAGTGACAGAGCCTCTATTACCATCAGCATGGAACACCCAGGCTTTGTTACTTCATTGCTCAATAGTGTCTAACCCTCAGTTACCATCAGCATGGAACACAGTGACAGAACATGGTACCCCCCAGGCTTTGTTATATTATCGTACAGTAGAGATATAGCCATTCTATTACCTTTCCTTCTCTAATTATTTGTTGCCATTACCTCGGTTCCTTTGCTATCTTCCTCCAGTAAATTCCAGCCCCTTGTCTATTCTCTGTACTCCTAATTGCAGTCATTCCTGTTGGCAGAAACCCCTTTCTCCATTCCAGTGTGGGCTTAGTTCTTGTTATACTTTCTGCTACTATATGAATATAATATTCTGTATGACTTTTGTCATTTTCCATAAGGATCTCCATCCAAAATCCCATTCTTTCCTTATTTCTTGAATTACCCCCTGCTTCATCATCATCATACATTTTCACTTTGAATTGCAACTTTCTGCTTATGTTACATATAAGAACCTTAATTGTGTAGCTCTGAAATAGTCCTTCAAATCAGGTAATCCTAAACCTCCTTGTTCTGCTGGGAGGATCAACCTATCCCATTTGATTCTTGCCCTCTTCCCCTCCCAAATAAAATACTTCGACTCTTTGTTAATTACTGTCCACAACTCCTCCTCTGGGTGACAAAAATATGCCTGAGCTGTATATAAAACTAAAGGGACTAAAAACTGTTTTACTGCTTCTATCTTGCTATCCATATCCATAAACAAGACCGTCCAGTTGCTTAGTTTTTGTATTATCTTTTATTTAGTCTTTTCCTACATATCCTTATCTGCCATAACCAAAACCATTTTACTCCATACGCCTAAATACTTAATTTTATCACGTCCCCATAAATATGGGTATTACTGGACCAATTCTTGTGCAGGTACATAGTTTATAGCTATAGCTTTTATTTTATCTTCATTAATGTTATATCCCAAAACCAAAGAACTGCCTCAGTATATTCTAAAACACTGAGATGTCCTTTCTGGTTTTATCAGGCATAAAATAATATAATCTGCAAACCATGCCAACTTTTCTTGAACATAATACTAATTATATCCTTGAATTTCTGAGTCCCTTATTTGTTGCTAGTAGTTCTAAATATAATGAAAATAGCAAAGGAGAAGGAGGACACTCCTTCCTGGTTCCTCTGTTCAGACACAACTTATCAGAGAGGAACCCTCCAACTTTGATTTTTGCCTCTGATCCCTCATATATCCTTATAATTAACCTTATTATTATATCAGGAAATGCAAATGTTTCCATTTCCCTAGTCATAAAATGCCAGCTTTCTATGGTGACTGTTTTCTCTGCATCAAGACCTACCAACACAGTGGTATTTTCTTACATTCGCCTTCCCTCTGGGTCATCGTTGTTCTATTAATGTTGTGAAATGTTTGCCTCCCCTGCACTAAACCACGTTAGTAGAGTATCTATTAATATTGCAATCACCTTTGCCATTCTTTTAGCCAATATAGACATACACATTTTATAATCATGGTTTAAAACTGAGATGGGCCTGTATGAAGCTGGATCAGATGAGTCTTTATAGTCTTTAGGTATTACAGCCACCACCATTTTTTTATTCAGGATGTTGGTGTCTCCCCTCCTTTTAAAATACTGTTAAACAAAACCTTCCAGATTTTTATCACTTTCTTCCCTTCAAACTTCCAAACTTCCACCGGAATGCCATCTATTCCTGAAGATCTTCCTGTAGATTGGCTATATATCATAATTTTTTATCTCAGCTCCTCCTATCATAACTGTTAGTTGTTGAGGCTCATCTACTTCTAACCTTGGCATACTTAAATCTTCCATATATATTTGTTGCATATAACAACTTAAGAGAATACCTTTATAACCACTGGTTATGCCCATGTAGTAACCCAGACTTATCATACCCCCACTTTGTCTGAACTCTACCTATATAACCATTTGCTATTTAATTCCAACTCTCTCTGTGCCTCTGAGAGTACACCCAGCTAAGCTAATTCAGTCTTTACAACTTTGTCTTACATAGGATCCACTTCAAAGTATGTACTGGTATAGTTTACATTTTACAATATGAACTTGTTTTCACATATAGATACCTATTAAGAAATTATTTATCTTTCTTATTACATGATACTTTAAAATTGCTTTGCTACTATAGGATCAATTTGATCACACACTGTTAAATACTACTGTACCTGAAGCTGCTATATTTGTTAGTGTGTTTTCATTTCTCTTTCTTATTATGTGCTACTTTATAATTGTTTTTTTTCTCTTTCTTACTATCTGCTACTTTAAAATTGCTATGTTGCTATATAACATTTGCATTCTTCACCTTATAATAGTACTGTACCTAAAGTTGCTAATATTTTACTTATCTGTACCTGAAGTTGCTAAAATTTTGCTTATGTGGAGCTTTTCTCCCCGAGCCACTACTGAAAATGGACATATATCCAGTTAGACCAGCCCGGTCAACAAATGTAAAATAAATAAAATAAATAAAATAAAATATTTTAATTTGTGCTTTTTCTTGATTTCCATATTTCTTTGCCTTATACAATTTTCATAAAACTTACAGGTTTTGATACATCATATGACAAGTAATGGCGGACCCTCAGTTCCGTCACCATGGAACATACAAGCTTTACAACTGTTGTGTCCATGCTTCATTTACCATCAAAATTGAATGCACACACTTTGTTTTAACTTAACACACTAGTGACAGAGCTACCATCAGCATGGAATGCACAGGCTTTGCTACATCATAGTATATTAGTGTCAGTGCGTCAGTTACCATCAGCTTGTGACAATGCAAGCTTTGCTACATCATAGTAGAGTAGTGCTAGAGCCTCATTTGCCATGAGTATGGGATAATACAGGCTTTCTTACATCATAATAGATAATGTCAGTGCCCCACTTACAATTGGCACCTAACACTGCAGGCTTTTGTCAGAGCCCCAAATGCCATCAGCATGGAACACACAGTCTTTGTTACATAATAATAATACTGAAGTGTCAGAGAATCAGTTATTTTTAGCATGGAACAGACAGGCTTTATTACATCATAATGCAATGATATCATAGCTCAGTAGTGTAGCTTGGGTGGGCTAAGAGGTGCAACTGCCGCAAGTACAAAGTATTTGAAGGGGATGTGAATGGCCAATCCAGATTGCTCTTTAATACATACTGGTTTACATTCAAACCTTACTGCTGTAGCACTTTGTGTGCTGTCTGAACTGTAGCAAGCAGTTTGCTACAGTCTAATAGTAAAAAAAAACTTAAACTTGAGTAGTGCAGTGCTCTGTGCAGGGTATAAACTATACTTAAGCCTAGGGAACACATATGCCTTGTTACATCCTAATAGAGTAGTGGCCAACTTCCTCTTTCCATCAACAAGGAACACTACATTGTTTGCAACTTCATAACACAGCTGCGTCAGACCCTTATTTACCATTAGAATGAAAAACACTGGCTTTAAAACATCATAATACTGTATCATCAGATCCTCAGTAACCATCTGCGTAGAACACTGCAGGCTTTGTTTCATCATAATATATGTGTGTCAGAGCCCTCAGTTACCATTACCATGGAATATTACATGCTTTGTAGCATTATAATACAGTAACATCCGAGGCTCAGTTGCCATCAGTTGGAACATCCAGCCTTTGTTACATTATCATACACTATTTCCAGTCTCATTTTTTTTCAGCATGGAATAGACACGCTTTATTACACCTTGATATTTTGGCATCATATCCTCAGTTCTGAACATTATGGAACACACAGGGATTTAGTACACCAAAATACAGATATTACATCAAAATACAGTAGAATTCAAGCCTCATTTACTATTGAACACTATATGGAACACCGAATCTTTATTACATCATAATATTTTGTCAGAGACCTAGCTGACATATGTATGGAAGACTATAGGAGTTATTACATCACAGCTAAATACTAGGTTATTGGTCAGCAGATATTTACACTTGCCAATATCTGTGAGGTGAAGACCTTAACCTTCATGGTAATACCATTTGAACTGCTGTATTACATCATTATACAGTGGTATTAGAGCATCAGTTTCCATTAGCATGAAACACAGAGGGTTTGTTACATCATAATACAGACTTACAGACTTGTTAAAGCCTCCCTTTCTATCACCATGGACCACTGCAGGGTTTGCTACATCCTAAAACAGCTGTACTAGAGCCACAATTACCATTAGAATGAAGCATACAGGCTTTGTTACATTATAATACAATATAACCAGATCCTCAGTTACCATCAGCATTAACACTGCAAGCTTTATTATGTCACATTATAGTAGTGTCAGATAATCAGTTCCCATTACCATGAAACACTCAGGCTTTGTTATCTCATAAAACAGTAGTGTCAATGCCTTTGCTTCTACTAGTATGGAAGACCCAGTCTTTGTTGCACCATAATAAAGATGTTTCAGAATCTCATAGGTTCATAGATTTATAGGAGAGTACCAGGCTAGCAGCTCTAGAGCCTTTACAAGCCTAACCATGTTAATCCCAAGTATCTCCATTTGTTCTTTTTGGGTAGTTCGCAGAATGAGTTTATGAACAGAGCAGGTCTGTAATCAACACCAGCTACCCCTGTCCATGAGGACATGGGTGCCACCCCAGGGGAAAATGTGCAGTCTCCCATCCAATTATTTGGTTGCATTTGAATAGGGTCAGTGAGGATCTCTGTTTTATGTAAATAGAATCTATTCCAGAGAAGTGGCAGTCTTTGGGAGACATATCTGTCTCTCCAGCATGTTCAGTTAATGTCACAGGCTAGGTTAAGATCCCTAGAGTGAGTGACTCTTGTGCCATTTGACTTGCAGATGTGCAGCATATCCATCAGGGCAGGGTCACAGACTGCCCTATAGGCCAGGCACAAGTCATCTCTCAGCAGCCTATGTGATACAGAGTACAGTGACAGGGCTTTCAGCCTGTCCATGTAGATCATGATTTGGAGTCCCTGTATTTTCTTAGTGAGAAACCTCTGAGGTCTCTCCAGTTGTTGCAGGTATCTGGTGAGGTACATGCAAAAGGGAGCATCATACTCTATTAGTGGTCTGATGAGGGTTGAGTACAGTGGAGTTATAACATCCCTTAAACTGGATACTATGCCCTTGCTTATGAGGTGTGCTATGCAGAAGGCTTTCCTTACCACTGTGGAAACTTGGTGGTTGAAATTCAGATTGCAATCAGGTCTCATACCACTGGGTTGGATCTTGGGGGGGGGGGGGTGCTGTCAATATTGCAATTTGTAGGGAATTCCATTTTGCCAAAGTGAATAACAATGCATTTTTTGCAATTAGTTTTAGACCATGGCTTTGGAACTAATCATTCGTTTGTGGAGTACTCAATGATTGCTCCCAATTTGCAATCATCAGCGAACTTGGTAAGCCACAGGCCATTTACTTTGCCTGGACTTCTGAGAAAAGGATGCCAAACAGTAAGGGGCTCAGCACAGACCCCTGGGGCACTCCACTGGTGACGGGTCTACTAGAGGAGGTGGAGTCACCAATTCTGACAGAGAGTGTTCTGTCAGTGAGCCATTTCACTACCCATCTAGTAACATATGGGTTAATCCCCAGCTGGGAGAGTTTCTCAATGATGCCAGAGTGGGGGGTTGTGTCTAAAGCCTTGGCAATGTTGAGATAAGCTGTGTGTGCTGTCTTACCTTTGTCCATGGCTTTACTGGCATTCTCAAAGAAGTCTACTAGATTTAATAAGCATGATCTACCTTTAATGAAGCCAAACTGGGTTGGTTCCAGCATTTGGAGATCGCCTATGCCCTTGTTGATAAGGTCCATGATAATTCTTTCCATGGCCTTGCAGATGATGCTGGTAAGACTTATGGGTCTGTAGTTCTCACAGTCATTTTGGGGCCCCTCTTTTGTGTAGGGGAATTACTGTTGCTGTTTTCCATTCTGCAGGTACATAGCCAGTACTCAGACTATGATTAAAGAGAATGTCAACTGGGTCCACTAGGTCTTGTTTTAGATTGTTTAGTAAATAAACTGGGATACTATCTGGTCCCATTGAGGCCATGTTTTTGGCCTTGGTGAATGTAGAAATTACCTGTTCTCTAGAGATACTAGGCAGAGGACTGATGTCAGGTATGCTTTGGGATACGATAAGTGGGGATAGGGGGGTGAAGTTTGCACTGAATTTGTCAGCTAGCAAGTTGACAATATCTTCTGGTGTAGTACAACCAGTTTGGCACATAGCTGGATATTCCCTTTTAGACTCTGGATGTAGTTAAAGAATACATTATGATTATCCTAGGGCTGTGATTCTAGTTTCATAATTTGCTTTGGAAGACTTTACAAGATTTCTGATTTTTTTATTTAGGCTTGGGGGGGGTACTCTTCCTCTGCAGAGTGATATCCCTCTTGCTTTTGGCCAACAGTTTCTTCCTCTTATTATTTAATCTGTTTATACTTGAAGTCCACCATGGTGGCTTGTTTTTACTGGAAGACCTGATTTTGATCTGGTCAGGTACAGAGTTTATGCAGTCACTTAACTGTTTGTACAGTGCATTTGCATACACTTCTGCATAGTGATCATTGATGTCTGTGATTGCGGATAGTATGAAGCTTTTTATACCATCGCTTAGTAGGCTGTAGTTAGCTTTGGTAAAGTTTTTTTTATCATTTTTGTTCCTGTGAGGGTGTCAATTTCAGTAGTTACTTCAAACAAGACTGATTTGTGGTCTGACCTAACCAGTCCTCCCATGTTGGTCAGTACTATGTCCAGAACATTAGAGCCCTTAGTGAGAGTGCAGATTATCTGTTCCAGAGCATTTGCTTTAACAAAGTCTAGGAACTTCTGGGCAAGTGGATGTTTGTCCTGTATGTCTCCCAGTCCATGGAAGGATAGCTGAAATCTCCCGTGACTAAGGCGTTGGGGTGTATGGTGAGGATTCCAGTAAACTGAGGTAGTTGGTGTGTTATCCTGGTTAAGGTTGGGGGATCTATAGCTGGCAATGATGTGGTATGGTACTTTCCCAATGGTTAATTGAACATGGAGTAGTTTGAGAAGGTCATGCTGTTTCACCAGTGTTGAATTGTATTTGGTTTTAATGAAGATGGATACACCTCCACCTTTGGTTCCTTCACTCTCATTTTGAGGTCTGAACGTGTGGAAGGCATTGTAGCCTTGCATAGCCGGGATGCTCTGAAACAACTGACTTAGTGTCAGAGTCACATTTAGCATATGCACAAAACATACAGGTTTGTTCGGTTATCATACAGCTGTGGTAGAGCCTTGGTTGCTGTCAGTAAGGAACACCCAGGATTTGTTGGTTCACTACTCATTAGTGTTGGGTTGCGTCATAATACAGTAGTGTCAGAGCATCAGTTACCATTAGCATAGTACATACAGGGTTTGTTACATCATATACGGTTAGAATCTCAGCTATTTTCAACATGGAATAAACAAGTGTTACTTCATCATAATACATTGGCACCATTGCCTCATTTAACAACATTAGGGAACATACAGGCTTTCTCTCTTCACAATGCAGTGGTAACCAAATCTCAGTTATTATCAGCATGAAATAAAGAATCATTATTGGATTGTAATACAGTAGTATCAGTAACCATCTACCATCAGCATGGAATACTACAGGGGTTTGCTGCATCATACATTCATAGATAAGTACTAGGGTGCTCTCCTTCGGGACCATTTTAAGCCCAGCCAATTTTCCTTTTGGAGCTTGAATTAACCTATCCCATTTGGTGTTAGATTGGCCTTACCCATCCCATGGCCAATAATTACATATTACCCATAATAGGAATACCTGAACTCATACAAGAGATAATTAGAGTGGACCCATGCATAGCCTAAGACATTTAGGTGCTGCCTCTGTCCACTAGTAATACTAGTACAGGTGGCAGTCCTGAGGTAAATGTTCTGTTTCCCATCCATAGCTCCAAGTTGGGCTTGAATAAGGACAGGGGTGAGCTTTGTTTTACATGGATGGGAAGTCTATGCCAGAGCCTTGATATCCTCTGCAAGATATATTTGCCCCTCCAAACTATTCTGTTGATGTTACAGAAGACGTTTAGATCCCTAGATCCAGTATTTTTGATTACATCTGACTTGCTGATGTGTATTTGAAGAATAGAAGTAAATGCCAAATAGGACAGTCTAAGCACAGAACCCTGGGGGACTTCACTGGTGACTGGTGTCTTTGTGGAGGTAACTTCCCCCATTTTAACTTCCTGCGTCCTATCTATGAGCAACTTGGCAATCCATCAGGTGACATAGAGGTTTATTCTCAGTTTATTTGGATTTTCTACTAAGCCTAAGTGGGGAATTTTGTCTAAGCTTTAGTCAGATCAAAGTATATGGTGTGTGTAATACATAACACATAATATATAATGGATAATACTGTTGTGCCAGGGCTTCGTTTCCTGTTAGTATGGAACACACACTGTTTGTTATATCATAATACAGTCGTGTCTGAGCATCTGTTTCTATCACCACTGAACACAACAGGCTTTTCTGCATTATAATAGAGCTGTACCAGAGCATCAATTACCATCAGAATGGAACAGACATGCTTTGGTACATTATAATACAATATCATCAGAACCTCACTCACTATCAGCATGGACTATAGACTTAGTTATATCATAATATAGTAGTGTCAGAGTCTCAACTATCATGAGAATGCAGCAGTACATGCCTTGTATTATCATAACACAGCACTGCCATGGCCTCATTTACAATTAGCATGAAACACATAGCCTTTCTTATATGACAATACCGCAGGGACAGAGTCTCAGTTGCCATCGGCATGGAACACTACAGGCTTTGTTACATTATAAGACAGTAGTGTGAGAGCCTCAGTTACCATCTCCATGGAATATACAGCCTTTGTTACATCACTTGTACGTCTGAGTCAGAACCTCAGATGCAATCAGCATGGAGCACTGCACAGTTGTGGCATCATAACAGAGTAGTATGACAGCCTCAGTCCGTGACCATGGAACACTGCCGGATTTTGAATGGGGAGATGAAATTAGTGTAAAAAAGAAAAGGAAAAGAAGATTTTGTTTTGAACTGAAATCATCCTCAAGTCTTGGTGGGTACCTTCACTTGGTGGCCCCATTGTTTAATAAATTCCATAAAGGCAAAATTGATGTGTGTGTGTGTGTGTGTGTGTGTGTGTGTGTGTGTGTGTGTGTGTGTGTGTGTGATACCACGAAACTGTCCAGATTTTTGCAGAATGTCCAGATTTTTGCCTCATATTTTTGGTTGTCTCCTCATAAAATTTGTGGTTTTCTGGATTTTTGTGGCAAATCATTGAGGAATGAATTCACTAAATAATGGCAGGCATGTGAGTTTCAGACTTCATTTCCTTCAGAAACTGCATGGCAACACAAGCCCTTTTATTCTAGCAACTTTCTAGGTTTTAAGAGCAATATTTAAAATTTGTCCCTATTTTTGGGGCTTTGTCCCCCATTATTTTTGTCTTTGTCCAGCTATGGTGTGTGCGTGCACGCGCACGTGTGTGTGTGTGTGTGTGTGTGTGTGTGTGTGTGTGTGTGTGTGTGTGTGTGTGTGTGTGTGTGTATCTGTTTATCTATCTATGTCATAGACTTTTATATATATATATATATATATATATATATATATATATCATAGGAAAAATTAAAAAAAGGAAGAGATGGGTGAGTTTATCCCAGGATAAAAAAGTGCCCAGCCTGGCAAAGACACTACATTTACAAGAGTCTATATTATAACCTGGAACAGGCAGTATATTGAATACAACTCCATCGACACATAAACGCCTAACTACAAATTCAGCGAACCACCAAATCGAAAATGAAAACATTGAACGCATCACGTCATCAAAAGCACCATTCAGGTAAGTGAAACCCAGTGAAGTAAAACTACATTAACACACTTTTTGTAGGGGGGCAAGCCCCCCCCTGCACCCCCCATGTGGGGGGCTGTGCCCCCCCACTTAACTATACCAACTCCGAGACCGCACTACAGTGGGGAAAAAGGATGTATTTCCTCATCACCACAATCACGCTGCTGGACAACAAACACATTCAGTGTTATCAGTTTCGATGGTTTGTTGGTTCACTGAATTTGTAGTTCAGCATTTATGCTTCGACGGAGATGTATTCGATATACTGCCCGTTCAAGGTAATAATATAGACCCCATTTACAAATATACAGGATTCATCACATATTGGTAAATTGTACTGCAGTTCATAGGTTCATAGGTGTGTACTAGGCTAATGGCCCTGGAACCTTTACAAACATAGCCCATAGGATTACCCTGGCATCGTGCCACCTGACCTTAGTTCCCAGTGCCTTTGTCGAGTAGAGCCACTGGAGTGATCCCTGGGGTGAATTTTCTATTTCCCATCCACTCATCAAGATTTTTCTTGAAGAGGGCCTGTGAGGTGCTCTGTTTGACATTTATGGGAAGACTATTTCATAGCACGGGCAGTCTCTGAGTCATGAACCTGTCCCTCCAGCATGTCCTGCTGATTGTGACAATGAGGTTGAGGTCTCTGGAGTGTGTGGTGTGGAGGGACTGGGATTTCTTTAGATGTAGCATTTCTAACAGAGCTGGGTCAGACATGACTTTGTAAGTCAAGCAGAGATCGCCTCTAAGCTGGCAATATGAGACAGAGAATAGTTGGAGTTTTTTGAGTCTGTCCATACAGGACAAGTGTTTAAGGCCTAGGATCCTCTTTGTGAGGTACTTTTGTGGCCTCTCCAGTTGATGCAGGTGTTTACTGAGATACATGCCAAATGGGGCATTGTACTCGATGACTGGCCTAATGACGGAAGAGTAGAGGGAGACAATGCCCTCTTCCTTCCTGGATGCAAAACCCTAAGTAATGAGATGTGCCACATGCAAGGACTTTCTGACCACAGTGGCAATGTGGTGCTCAAAAGAGAGGTTGCTGTCAACCCGTGTTCCCAGATCTCTTATAACGTTGTCTGTGTTCAGTGGACTACCATCGATGTGGTAATTCATGGGAATCGGGTTTTTCCCAAAGGGGATGATGAATACACTTTTTGGCATTGTGCTTAAGGCCATGGTTCTGACACCAGTTGTTGGTCTCAATGAGGCCTTTCTGTAGGATGTCAACATCACTTGGGGAGTTAATAATAGCTCCCGACTTGCAATCATCTGTGAACTTTGTCAGCCAGAGTCCCCTCGTGTTGGCCTGGACTTCAGAGAAGTAGATACCAAACAGGAGAGGACCCAGAACCGAACCCTGTGGGATTCCACTCATGACTGGTCATCAGTCTGACTTGGAGTTTGCTACTTTCACACTGTGGGTTCTATCTGTGATCCAATTTGCAACCCACCTAGTGATATAGGGGTTGATGCCTAGATTACTGATGATTCCTGAGTAGGGAATGGTATCAGAGGCCTTGGCCAGATCAAGGTGGGCTGTATGAACCACCTTGCCTTCATCCACAGCTCTGGTGACTGACTCAAAGAAGTTGACCAAGTTGAGCAGGCATGATCTACCCTTCACAAGACCAGACTGTGTTGAATCCAGTGTTTGGAGATTCCCTATATCCCTGTTTATTAGGTCCATGATGAAGTATTCCATAGCCTTTCATATCAGACTCATCAGGCTAATGGGGCAATAGTTCTCAGGGTCTGTAGTTGCGCCTTCTTTGTGAAGAGGGATGACTGTAACAGTGCACCATTTAGTAGGGACAAAGCCTGAGGTGAGGCTGTGATTGAACAGGGCACACAGGTGAGGTGCCAGTTCACTCTGTAGTTCATGTAGAACACAGCCAGGGATTTTGTCAGGTCCCATAGAAGTTGTATTCTTGGCCTTGGGCAGTGTTGTTTTAGCTTGTGCAGCAGTAATACTGGGTGCCTGGCAATCTACTGCTGTTGTGATTGGTCCTTTTGGGGAGGAGAGAGGGGGTAATGTTGGCACTGAATCTGTCAGTCAGTATAATGGCAATATCTGTTGGCTTGGTATAGGAGGTACCATTGTGCAGTGGCTCAGAGCAAATCTGGGTATTGCCCTGGAGATTCTTTACATAACTATAGAAGGCCTTGTGATTGTCTTTACTATCTGCTGCAATTCTGTTTTCATAGCTAGCTTTAGAGGATTTGATGAGGGATTTCAATTTTTGTTGAGGCTGATAAGGGAGTATTTCCAGTCTTGGGACTTCACCTTATTCCGCATCTGTTTCCTCCTTCTGTTGTAAAGTTTATTTATGGCAGGAGACCACCAGATTGGCTTTATTTTTTTGGAGGAGAGTGTCTTGGTTCTATTGGGTATGGCCAGATCCATGCATTTGTGTATGTGTTCGTACAGTGCATTGGTGTTTGATTCAGTGGTCATGCAACTATTCTCCATTTGCATGGGTGCTGTGAAGTTAGCCACCTCTGTTTTTAGGAGCCCACAGTTAGCTTTGAAGAAGTTTTTCATGACGGTTACCTTTGTGGGGGTGGGGGGATGTGGATTTCCAAGGTGATTAGTTTGTGGTCGGCTCTAACCAGGGCGGAGTTGACTATTGGTCACCCATGTTAGTAATGATCAGGTCAAGGATGTTGCTACCTTTAGTGGGGGTAAGAACAAGCTGGTCCAGGGCATTGGAATTAATGAATTTAAAGAAACTCTGGGCAATTGTATTGGTACATGAGTAGTTTTCCCAGTTAATGGAGGAATAGTTGAAGTCACCCAGTATGAGAGTGTTAGGTTGGACTCTAATATTCTCCAGGGTGCTTAGGAATGTGGAGTGTGAGTCTTGTGACATGGTTGGGGACCTATAGCAGGCTACGACCTGAATCACTGTCTTACCCAATGTTAGCTGCACCTGAAGTATCTCTGATGCATTCTGCTGGGCTACCAGTCTGGAGGTGTGTGCATCCTTTATGAATATGGAAACACCACTGACTTTGGAGCTTCGGTCCAAGATCTGTGGCCGAAAGTTGTGGAATGAGTTATAGCCTGGTAGTGCAGGGGTGCTTTCTGCTGCTTTGAACCAGGTCTCTGTTACAGCACAAATGTCAATGCTCTCCATTTTAAGGAGTGCTTTGAGTGAGAGCATTTTGAGATTTAGACTTCTAGCGCAGAGCAGCATAACCCTCAGATTGCATTTGTTTGTAGCTGTTATGGTGATAATTTGGTCTTTGGAACACTGCCTAAAAAAGGCACTATAGGAGTGGCAAGAGCCTTGGCTAGTATCCAGAAGCTCAGGGGTGACAGATGCAGGCCATTTCTGGCAAAGCATCGAGGTCTGTCAATCATGTCATCCTTGGAAGACAGATACTGGATCCCCTTAAAATGGCACCAGAAATTTAGCCAATTGTTGAAATCAATAATTTTCTGCTTGTACTGTGGTATCATTCTAGGTGATGGTAGGATGCTGCTCAGGGCTAGGGTCATACCCACCTGTGCTACATAATCCGAGAGCTCCCCCATGTCTCTTTTCATGTAGTCCAGGGAGGTACATCTCAGGTCATTCACACCCACATGTACAATGACAGAGTCATATCTGTACCTGTTGTTGAGGGACCTGAGTACGTGCATTATGTGGCAGATTGTGGCACCTGACAGGCAGCTATTACTTTCTCCTTATTCAACCTAGTGAGTGAGACATCAGTGTGCCTCACTATTGAGTCACACTAGTGCGTTGGGCATGCTTTTTTGCCTTAGGGGCTTTGGTTGAGTGGCGTACTGTTTAGGAGAGTTATGTGTCTTGTGATTAGTGTTGTGTTGTGGTGGTTGAGTGAATTTCTGCCTTGGAGGTCTCTGCTGTTTGGGTAGATTTTTATTGAGAGCCTCTGCAAAGGTGGGTGTGTGGTTTGCGTTTTTATATGAAGGCAGTGCTGGTGTGTGTTTGATGTGGTGCAACTGTTGACATTCTCCTCTTGACCAGCTTTTCCAATCTTGGCTGGAGAGTGTGTGGCTTCCAATTTGGATATATAAGTGCATCTCTCGTAAGTCTGAGTGTTGGGAGGTATGAGGAAAGGGTTGTTGGTGTACATGAGGCAGTTGCTACATTGCCTCAGGATGCCCATGTTCACCAGATTAATAGGAAAAAAAGCACAGGGAATTGACCTTTAGACATGCCAGGAGGGGTTGGCATTAATAATACGTACTGGAGCTGTTTCCTTGTAGAACATTTAATGCTGGTAGCACTTTTATGTGTTACAATATTTGCTACAAGAAGTCTGGTAAAGTGCTAGACTAATAAGCTAGTAAAAGTGCAGGAGACGACAGAACTAGCAGATCTAAGGGAAAAATTGAAGAACAGACTTTGGCAATGCTCAGAAGCTTACAAACAGTCCTGGATACAGCAAATCTGTATCTGGACTAGACCAGTTACAGGAAAGGTGGGAAACAAGCATAAATGTGGGCTTTTAAACCAGAAAGTTGAAAGAGATGGAAAAACTGCCCAGACATCCAATAAACTACAATTTCTGAGCCAGAAACCACTCCAATTGTGGTAGATAGGCTACCTAGTGCTAACAAATCCCACTGATAAGCTAGAAGGCTTCCCTCCAACACAGAAAGGCTTGGGTGGCTCAGAAGCGTACATACAGTCCTGGATACAGCAAATCTGTATCTGGACTAGACTAGTTACAGGAAAGGCGGGAAAAGCTCATACGTGGGCTTTTAAACCAGAAGGTTGAAAGAGATGGAAAAACTGCCCAAACGGCCAATAAACTACAATGTCTGGGCCAGAAACCACTCCTCTTGTGGTAGGTAGGCTACCTAGTGCTTTTTTTTTTTTTGTTTTTTACAGAAAAGCAGCTAAAATAGCACTAAAAACAATTCAAGTGCAGTGCAAGCTAGGACACTTGAGTGTGTAGCAATACTGAAGCAAATACAGGTTAAACAAATGCAATTTATTCAAACTGTATTCTGAACTGAATTCAATTATTGTTTTATTTAACTCTGAACAGTTAAAAAGTGCCAAAAATATATACTTATCAGCTGAGAAACACACTCAGTCAGAACAGAAGGAGATTCTAGCAAAGTTTTATTTATTTATTTATTTTTTGGCAAAATGGCAAACCACCTTGAAGTTGAACCACAAAAAGGACAATTGTTATCCAGGATGTGAAAAATCAGTGTGGAATATTTCAGCATGATTCTTTGTCACCATTACTGTTTTGTCTTATATTCAGTCTGTTAAGCTGTTTACTCAACAGCTTAGGTCACAAATTCAGTATGACTCCAAGAAAAACATCAAGTTAATACATATCTCATCTACGTTTTGTGGATGATCTAAAATTGTATAATTCACCTGAAACAACAGCTACAAGTTATTAAAACATTCTCAGATGACATACACATGTCATTTGGTATCAACAAATATGCAAAAGCAACATTTGGAAGAGGAAAGCTGAAGAATCCGAGAAAATGAAAAACTTGGGGAGGAATGCCATATAAAAGATTTGGAACAAGAAGTGTCCAAATATCTTACAGGTATCTTAAAATAGATGAAGTGGCAGTGATACAAGATGAAAAATGTGAACAAAGCGCAATAAGGAATATTTCAGAAGACAAAAATTAATACTGAAAACTACTTTGATGTATAGAAATAAAGTTCAAGCTATAAATCAAGTTGCATTTCCTGTTTTAACTTACAGCTTTGGGGTGATTGACTGGCCACAAAAACCGCTGATATATGTCAGTGATTGTGAGATTGCATACATATTTATTTGATGTTATCATATCCAAATGTGTTGAAAGTTCTAAAACATGATCAAAATAAGTTTAGGTTAGCAGATGCTGTTAGTAAACAAGGAGGCAAAGAAATCCAGACAAATATGGATAAAAATCAGGAGGCAAAATAAAGTGCAAAAAAAGCAAAAGAAAGAAAGAATACAAGATAAATGGAAAGAAAACAATTTTATCATATACATATCTACTTATCTACTGGAACAACTGTATGTTGACCAAGAGTTGACATACGAATGGCTGAAATGAGGTGAATTTAAATCAGATGATTAAAGGCTAATATTAGCAGCCTGCGATAGTGGAGTACATCCTAGATAGTTTACAAAATCCATAGAAAAGGTTGGAGATACAGACAAATGTAGGTTTAGCAGTACAAAAAAGAAACAGTTAAACATCTTGTTGCAGGTTGTAATACACTCATCACTGAAAGTTTGTATAGTGAAAGACATAACAATGTGGCGAGGTTGTTACTCTGGAGTCTGTGTAAATATGTGGCAGCTTACAAAGACTGGAAACATGAACCTCAAAGGATTATTGAAAATGATGCAGTAATGATTATGTGGGATCATCCCAAAGCAGCAGCTGAGAAGGCAGAAGAAAAGACCAGTTATTATTGTTCAAGAGAAGGTGACAGAAATGCCACTGATTATTGAAATTGCTACATCTAGTGACTACAGTGTCAGGGTTGGGAGGATGGCCTAATGGTTAAGGCATTTTGCCTTACAAACACAAGGTGCAAGGTTTGAGTTTCACAAAGGATAATTGGCTAGGCTTACAATGGCTCGCAAGGGCAGTTAGCCTAGTACTAACCTATGACTGCCTATGACTGAAAGCCATAAACTTGTAAAATGTCAAGACTTGCAAGCAGAAACTACAGCAATATGCAATAAGGATTGACAAATAAATCCAGATGTAGAAGGAGCAACTAGGCTAATAAAAAAGAACCTTCAAACATATCTAAATAAACTACTGATAAAAGTAACCCCTTAAGGAATGCAAAAAAGAGGCAATTCTGGGTCATTGAGAGTGCTGAAAACAGCATTCATGTCAAATGTCAAAGCCTGAAGCAAAACTGGTTTAATGAACTTTAACTACGCTCTAACTTAGGAATGGGGTCCATTTCCATCAAGCAGGTAAAAACCTAAGCATTTGGAGAAATTAAACTAAAATAGTAGTTTTAGAGCCTCAGATACAATCACGAAGGAACACACAGGCATTATTACATCATAATATAGTTGTATCAGAACCCTGACCAAATACACATTAATACATCAAAACCAGTAGTGACAGCACCAGTGTTTCCATTATAATAGAACACATAGGCTTTCTTGTTTCACAGCTTCATAGGTTTATAGGTACATACTAGGCTAGCTGCCCTTGTGGGCCATTTTAAGCCTAGCCAGTTTCCCTTTTTGTGCTTGAAATAACCTATTCCACTTGGTTATAGACTGGCCTTACCCATCCCACGGTTATATATTGCCCCTAATGAGAATAGCTGGGATCATATCATAGATAATTTGAGGGGATCCATGCATGGAAAAAATCATTTAGGAGCTGCATCTGTCAAAATTTATGTTTCCCATCCATAGATCTAAGTTGAACTTGAAAATGGACAGGCATGAACTTTGTTTTATTTGGACGGGGATACTGTTGCAGAGTAGTGGTATACTCTGCAAAATATACGTGTCCCTGCAAACCATTCTGTTGATGTTGCAGAAGAGGTTTAGATCCTGAGACCAAACATTTCTGATCCATTTGACTTCTTTATGTGCAGTAAATTCATCACTAATGGGTCAGAGGATGCCAGACACAAGTCACCTGTTAACAGTCTGTAGAATATTGAGTATGGTGACAGGGCTTCAAGTTAGCCCATGTAGGACTTGTTGTTTAGGCCTTTAATCCTTTTAGTAAGGTATGTCTGTGGGCATTGCAGTTGTTGAATTTGTCTGGACAGATACATGCCAAAGGGGGGCATTATATTCAATGAGTGGCCTAATGAGGGCTGATGGGGGTGGAGTAAAGGAGGACAATGACATCACTATATCTATACAATCCCTTTGTGTATAAGCTGTGCAAAATAGAAGGAGGTTCTGACAACAATACAGACTTGATGGTCAGAAAATGAGGTCACTGTCCACATACGTTTCCAAGTCCTGAACAACTGGGTCAACTGTTAGGGGCATATTACCAATGTGGTAGTTCTCTGCAGTAGATGGTTCCCAAAGGATACAGTAATGCATTTTCTAGCAATTAGTTTCAGACCATGAATCTGATACCAGTTATTTATTTGAGTCAAAACTTCCTGCAGGATGGCCAAGTCATTTGATGATTCAACGACTGCTCCTACCTTGCAGTCATCTGCAAACTTAGCCAGCCACAGCCCTTTGGGATTAGCTTTCACTTCAAAAAAAAAAAAATAGATTCCAAACAAGAGAGTTCCCAGCACAAAACCCTAGGGGGCTCCACTCATTTACCATTGGCATGGAACAGACAGGGTTTGTAACATCATAATACAGTATTATCAGATCCACCATTTCTATTACCACTGCACACTAAATAAAAGAGTTGTGCCAGAGCCTCACTTACTGTCAGAATGGACCATCTTAATGCAGTGCATATGATCCTCAGTTATTATCAGCATGGAACACTATAACCTTTGTTGCATCATAATACAGTAGTGTCAGAGCGTCAGTTACCATTGTCATGGGAAAATATCCACTTTGTAGCATTGTAATACAGTAGTGTCAGGCCTCAGTTTAGCATGGAGCATACAGGCTTTGTTACATCATTTATATAGTTGTATTAGAGCCTAGAATTCCATCAGCATGGAACACTACACACATTGTAGCATCATACTAGAGTCGTATTAGAGTCTCAGATACTGTCAGCATGGAAGACTTAAAGGCTTGGATAAATCAATAGAAAGTGTTTTCAGAGCCTCACATACTATCATATTAGAACACACAAGCTTTGTTACATCATAATATAGTTGTGCCAGAGCCTCAGTTACAATCATTATTGACCACATGCAGGCTTTTACATCTTAAAACGGTAGTGCCAGAGTTTCAGATACCATCAGTATGGAAGACTCAGCCTGTTACATCGTAATACAGTAGTGTCAGAACCTCAAGCACAACAGACCCCTTTGAGCCCCAGTTACAGTCAGCATGGAAAACCTAGGCTTTGTTACATCATAATACAGTACTGATAGGTCCTTAGTTACCATCAGCATGGAGCACTCTGGCTTTGTTACTTAATTATTCAGTAGTGTCTGTCTCTTAGTTACCATCAATATGGTATAGCCAGGCTTTGTTAGGCTATCATACAGTAGAAGCAAGGCCTCAGTTGCCATTAGTATGGAACATTACAGGCTTTGTTACATTATAATACAATAGTGCCAGAGCCTCAGTTACAACCTTTATGGGTCACACATGTATTGTTACATTATTGTACCATAATGTCAGAGGCTCAGTTACTAGCAGCATGGAACTCACAGACTTTGTTATATCATCAAGCATTAAGTCATGGTGTACACAGGGTTTGTTACATCACCATAATGCAGTAGCGACACAGGCTACAGTGTTAAACAATGTTAATATACAGACCTAAAGTGTTGCAGTGTCAGTGGTGCAACAGGTAAGACACTTGTCTTTGTTATAGAAGGCTTCAGGTTCTATTCCTACACCAGGTAGATGGATTGCTGACACTGCAGTGCAGCATAAAAGGGTGTGCTTTATTCCTGAGTGTGTTGCTCTTTGAATGAGGCATTAAACCAAGGTCCCTTCTGCTTGAGTTGGTGGTAGTTTAGGGGGGTAAGTTCCTAGGCCGCTTATTGAAAAGAATAGGCGTCCTTTAGTGCACATATATTTTCACAATAAACATCATCAATGCTTAGCAAAATACAGCAACTGAACAGTAATATGTATTATGGGGATGAATGAAATTACACGTTAAGAGTAAAAAGAAAAGAGAGAAAAACAAAGTCAAGTAACAATCCCTCATACCTTCCACCACAACAGTTTCTTCAGTTTCCCCATTATTAGAGGAGTCCCACAATTTGTTGGATAGTAATATATCACCACAATATCCAAGCTGCACTATTTATTATTTTTTAATAAACATCCATCCTCAACCCCTTTTCCCATGGGGTCAGGGTGTCACTTCAAAAGTGACAATCATCTCAAGCCAAGGTTTACACTGCTGGGTGGCTAGACCTGACAGTAGTTCATCTGTACCACTCACTCGCACACACACTCACTCCTAGGGCCAATTTAGAGTGTCCTATCCACCTGCAGTATGTCTTTGTGTGGGAGGAAACCCACACAACTGCATGGAGGACATGCAGACTATGTACAGAAGGCACTCCAGCCAAGAATTGAACCAGAGAAGCTCTTGCTGTGAGGTGGCAATGGTAACCTCTGCACCACTGTGACTGTCCTTTCTAATAAACATCAGTCATTTGAGTATTCAAGTTGTCATAAAAAATATACATTAAATGATGTATCCTAACAAAAGATGTTCTTACAAGTTTATAATCACATAATAGTTGACACACAAAACAAATCTGAACTAATGGGCAGTATAAAATTGGTCTATCTGAAAACACCGAACACTGACAACACCGACAACAAAATAACCAACTCCGGAAGATCGACGACGGAGATGACAGATTGAAAATCCCGATGCTGAGAACACCGACATGTTAAGGTTAGTGTGTGATAGTGATGGACGTTAGGGTCAGGGTGCCGGTAAGGTAAGTGTGAGATAGTGACAGACTTTAAGGTTAGGGGCGGGTTAAGTGAGTTAGGGTTAGGGTGCGGGTAAGGTAAGTGTGAGATAGTGACAGACTTTAGGGTTGGGGTGGGTTAAGTGAGTTAGGGTTAGGGCACGGGTTAAGTGAGTGTGCGATAGTGATGGACCTTAGGGTTAGGGTTTGGGTTAAGGTTAGTGCATAGATAGTTGTGTATGTAAGGTTTAGTGTAGGTTTGTAAGGTTTTTGGTGTGCTTGTGTTGTGTGTGTATTTTACGGAAAAGGTATTTGTTTTATTTGGTTGATTGTCAGGATTGTGGTTTGTTGGGCATGTTAAGTTTAGTATTTTTGAACTTTCGGTTTTGTGGTGTCGGTTATCTCGTTGTCGGTGTTTTTGCGTATCGGTGTTTTCAGGTAGACCCTATAAAACACATGTTCCATAGAGTCTTCACAGGAACACACATATTACTAAGACTAGTCACCTTAATGTTAGATTTCATCAAGCCTTTAAAAAGTAGGCTATCTAGCATTAATCTACATAAAAAATCATTTTAATTCATATATCCTAGAAAAGTGTTGTTGCTTAGCAGATACTGCACTATAACTCACTTCAAGGTGAAATAGAATAATTTTGATCCATTATAAATGTATACCACAACCTCTTGTTTTGTATAAACTGAGTTAAGGACAACCTCCATAAAATATGTATATATTCATTACAGAAGTGATAAGAAACACGTTTCTACTTTCTTCCAACCTTATAAGCAAAAAACTACTTTAAATTTATACCATATAAATTGCCCTATTAAGTCCAAGTTTCTGTTCTGGATTTTCAAAAAATCAAGTGTAAATGCAGAAATGCCAAAGACACAACTGGGTTATACAAACCTAGTCCACCTTCCCTTTGGTATAATATAGGACTCCCCTTTTAATTGGGTTAAGCCAGTCACACCATATAAATGCAAAGAAAAAAAAAATTCCAATAATATTTTTCTCTGTCTTTGGGAAAATGATAAACACTTCCTATATTACCTAGCTTGGCAAAGATAAAAGGTTCTGCATATAAATATTCTTTTGGAAAGATAAAGAAAAATATTTCTAAATGTTCAACAAGGTCTTAACTTTATTTTAGAGTTCAAAATCCCATTGTTTATAATAAACAAAATTGCCAAAGGCAACACCTAATAGTTTTATAATCTTATTCTGAAAATTAATACTTTGAACAGGGAAGCAATACCAAATCCCTTACATTTTTGAACATTAAATTGGAAGCCTATACTATGCAACTTTTTTTGTAAAACAAAACAAAAAAATGCTCTATATTAGCAGTGTTACACACTACTATACTTATGTCATCTGCATAATAGAAGTATGTAAGAATCAAAACAGAATTAGCAAGAATAAGTGATTTATATTTGTAAAGTAATATACATTCACACAATACAGCATTTATCTTCTTCTTTCGGCTTTTCCCTGTTAGGGGTCACCACAAAGGATCACCTGTCCGCTCATGATTGGCAGTGGAGTTTTATGGTGTCGAGTTGCCAGCCCGGCGCTCAAACTTCCAGCATTTATAACTAAATTAAATAGCAAACCACTCAGTGGGCAACCCTGTTTTATACCTCTTTAAATGTGAATTTTGTCACCATTCTTATATAGGAATTTTAAACCCCATCACAAACAGCAGAGTGTTTAATGCAATTTGTAAGCCAATCATTTAAAATAGACAATTTTTTCTGAAATAATGTCATATTAATATAAGGTGAAAAGGGGTATACCATCTATAGCTGGAGGCGTATTCTCAGAAACAGGTTTTAAGATCCTGTTTAATTCATCCAGGGGTATAGTCCATTCCAGAAACTCATTATCGGCATTACATAGTTGTAATACTTGCAATACTTTTGTGCAGGGTATGTTTTAGCATACATATGTGATACATAATTTTCAACATGTTCCATATTGTCTTGAGTAACAAGAAATGTACTATCAGAGATCCGTAAGGTCCCCATCTAAGTTGACTCATGTTTTGTAAATTTCCCTAGAAAAGGATAAACTTCTGCCTTCATACCTTGAATGATATACTTTTGGCTATCACTCTTGTCGCAAAAGGACCACTTTTTTTCTTCAGTAATGCCTTACAACTTTTTTCTATAAACTGTCTATCATATATGTTTTTACATTGCACAGCAGATTTGTAATCCTGCAAGGAATTACCTTACAGCGTTTTTATGAGTCTGCATATCTTTCTCCAATATACAATATGAAGGTTTACATTTTACCTATAAAAAGCCACCAGTCAGTGGGAGAAAGCCTTACATCTGCCAAGTTCAAATGTTGTTTACAAATTTATACACTTCCTTGTTTATAGAGTTGTATCTACAATTTCCCCAGTCAAGTTTTTAATCCCCTTTGCTAGCAGGCTTGTTTATTAAACTCTCCAAGGTCCAAAATACCAAAGGTAAGCAGTTTATACTCACTTAAGGACCAAGTATCAGTACAAGTAAAATAATCCATCGCAGTAGCAAATGATCCCCCTTACATAAATGCATTCTAAACTAGGCTGTAGTTTAAGTTTACCTCTTTGCAAAACCTCCCCAAAATATTTATTATCATTATTAACCTTTCAGGTACTTTTTCATAAGTGACAATTTAGATCGACAACAATGATAATAGATAAAGAGACAAGTACAACTGCCTTCAAGGACCTAAATAAATGTTCACACCATTTTGCAACAGTTGTGGAATATACAGAAATAAGATGAAATACACCAAAAGAACAGTGAAGGTCAAAACAATTAAACATCCTGGAAGGGGGACTGTGATATACAATCATTTCAAATGTTTTTTATATAGTATTTCAATGCCATAACATAGGTCTTTCACAAAAGACCAGTAAACATTATCACTCTTGTCGCAAAAGGAAATACTGCCAGCCCAGCTATCTGGAATTTTGTAAATAATTATATATCATGTATGAATATTAATATAATTTATAGAGACGTGTGACAAAAGGATATACTGCCAGCCCAGCTATCTGGAATTTTGTAAGTGGCTGTGTGTCATTTATAAATATCAACATGATTCATATGCCTGTGTTATAAATGTATTGGAACTCTTTGTCATATTGTATAGATGTGCTGAAGAGATTTTTTTTACACTATTGTAACTGTTTAACAGGGTCTATATTATATCAGTGAATGCTTAAAATAGCAAATGCTATATAATCAACCCTAATGTGTCGAAACACCAAAATGCCAAACACATGGATCAGTGATTTTTTTCCCAGGGAAAAAAATCACTGATCCATAAAAAAACAAACAAAAAAAAAACAAAATAAAGTGGGGGGCTTCACCCCCACACCCCAAATATGGGGGGCTGTGCCCCAACCCCCATTTACTTAAATATACCAACTTCGAGATCACACCACAGTGGAGGAAATGGGAAAGTCCCAAAAAAGGCACAGTGATTTTTTTTTTCCCTGGGAAAAAAAAAATCACTGTTGCATGCTTTCGGGATTTTGCCATTTTGAGTAAACAGGGTCAATTAAACAGCGTTCGCTACTTTAAGCATTTGCTGATTTAATAGGAACCTGTTTAACACTAGAGACTGAAACATGGGAGATTAGCTTGAAAAACTTCAGAAGAATGGTTGAGGTTAAGTTACTTTATAGCTGGGCCTTAAACAAAATATGTTATCTCTCAGTTTCACTGCAGTAACAGACACAATGTCTAGAACTAAAAGTGTTTTGTATTGTCTTTACATGTGCTGGAATGTAAATTATTTTACAACTTCCATTATTTGCTAAAAGATCTAAGGGCTATGTATTTTTCACAGGGAGATGTTAAATGCTGGCAGTTTCTAGCAATGGTAGTTTTCACCTGGGATAGTTAGATGTCAAGAAATGATGTCATGCTGCAAGTATTCCAGCAGTAATATTTGGGATATTAATTTAAGAACTCTCTGAGAGAGAAACTGTACATTTTGTATTTTGTTTTTGACCTGACAGCATCAGCTGGAAAACCCACTCACCACATCTGTCTTGCCTGGCTCTCAAAGTAAGTTAACTAGGGTACAGTAATTGCTCTTACATACAGATAGGAATATAATGAACTATAGCTTAGATGTTTTCTTTGTTTATTTGAGACTGTCCTGCAATGTTGTTTTAAATATTTCCTGTGATTTTGAACTCTGAAGTAACTGTGATTGTTTACTGAGTATTTTCTTGTTCTTTTATTATTTATTATTAAATATATTTAAACCTTTCATTGTGGTTGATCTGTGTAGAGACATATTTATTTTCTGAGAGTACTTGCATATTTAAAATAAAAATTGCAAAATCTGCTGGAAACTGACACTTTTATTAAACACACCTGTAGTAAGTGTAACTCGCTGCATCACATGACTTGCCAGAAGTTCAAAAACACCTCACAATAAAAACATCATATGGTACTAAAAACATTATTCAATGTTTCAACCCTTTTCTTTTTAAATACATAATAAAATCCTCCCTGTTGTTCAAGCCTGGTGGAAAGCAAGCATTCAACCTGACCTGCCAACAGTATTCCAACCAACCTAGTTCTTCCTCAGTGTTAATTATGTTAGCTGTATTAGATAAAGTCTCTAAGACCAGGAATTTATAATCGACTTTGCATCCTCCATTTTTGTAATGTTTGCTCACTGCATTCCTCTCATCACCTGTCTGAACAACATATTTATGTTCATAAATCCTTTTATATAACTTTCCGGTAGTTCAACCCATATAGAAGGATTTGCACTGCAAACACATTGTCAAACAACATTTTTAGCTTTGCAACTGAATACCCCAGGTACTTTCAATACATAATCCCCCACGTCACTGGACTCAGTATACCAAAAATTGCACATAGTGCAATTAAAACATTTAATCATTCCATATTTATGTTCCACTACTTTAGGCTTGTTCAATTTTCCTTGAAAATTTCTTGATTTCTACTTATCACATTCTTATTGGAATTTGAGTCAATACTATGTACTGCCATCACCATTCCATATCTAAATACACTATCATTATTTCTACTCAATGTCACATTTCCTTCAGTCTTTTCAACTTGATCTTCTAACATTTTTTAACTTCTACTTCAGGATATCCCCGTTTAATAATTTTATTACAAAAATGATTAGCTACTTCCAAAAAATCCTTCTTGTTCTTCGTTAAATTACTAATTCTTGTAAATTGCCCCTTCACTATATTCATTTTTGTTTTTTTAGGGTGCATACTAGAATAATGTAAATACATATTATTCTGAACTTACTTTTTGTATACTTTAGATATTAATATACTGTTTTCCTTATAAATAGATCTAAAAAGTTAATCTCACTCTCATCAAAATGATGTGTAAACTTTAGATACGAGCTGACATCATTTATATCTATATTGATCTGGGACACTCCTCCCAGTCTAGTGTCATTAGCTCATTCTACCTAATACAGAGAGAACATTTGATAAGGCCTTCTGTTTCTCCTTTTTCCCTTTCAAAAAAAAAAAAAAATATATATATATATATATATATATATATATTTTTTTTTTTACCTGAATCTCCTTGTGTTCTGACTGTGCTTCTCAAACATTTTGGAAATATAGAGTATATTTCAGAGCATTTATTATAACTGTAATTGCCTTAATATTGCTACAACTCAAGTGCTCTAGGTTGCACTGCATCTAAAGTGTTTGTGTGTTTTAGCTGCTTTTCTGTATATATAGACTTCTCTGTATATGTAGACTAGCTACTTATTCTGCTGTGTTACTGCCTCTTAAATCGTTTTTCAGTTGTGCACTTGCCTTGCTTCATTTAAAAAAGTTTTAAATTGCTAATTTTGTAGAGTTTTAATTGCATTTACTGTCTAGGACTACACACTCAAGTGTGTTAGCCTTTTCTATGTTTATTTACGGTATTATTGCATTGTTTAGCCTGTTTCAACAACAAAAAAAATACTATCTTGTTTGCTCGTTTCCCACCTTTTCTAGCCAGTCCATATTCCAGGCTTTGCTTGTCTCAGCACTTTATTTTCTGTGCTCAGAGCTATCCAGACCTTGCATTGGTAGAGGGAAGTCCAACTGCCTACCAGTGGGACTGGTGAGCATTGTACTGCCTATCTAATGCTATAGGAGTGGCTTCCAGCTCTGAAATTGTAATTTTATTAACCTTTTGGGCTGATTTCTATCCCTTTCAACTTTCTGGCTCAAAAATGCGTGTGTTTGTACATTTTTCACATCGTGCAGCACTGCGAGGCTACAGTTAAACTATTCTAGGTGCCAGAAAGTCTGCTCTTCAAATTTTCCCTTAAAACTAGCTGTTTTCTCAGTAGTAGCAGTAAAATCTGAACCCCTGTGACTAGCACTTGCTCTAGAACCTGCTGGAAAGCACTAGGAAGTCTGAAACAGATACAAGCACTCAGCTCTCCTTGTCAATAAGGAGAAATTAATCATAGGCACTAAACAGCCTATAGTTGCAAAGTACCTTGCAAAGGTAAGGGAAAACAGCTCTTAAACTTTACAAAAAAGCACCTAAACAGGCATGTCCAAAAGTCAGCTTCCGGTGATTTCTCCTGTCCACCTGGTGAATCTGGGCATACTGGGGCAATGCGGCAACTGCTTCATGTACACAGACAATCCTCTCCTCCTTCCACCCAGCACTACAACCTGCGAGAGATGCACTTACATAGCCAAACTGGAAGCAAAGCTCTCTCTAGCCAAGATTGTGCTAGACAGTCAAGAGGAGAAGGTTAACACCTGCATCATACCTCAAGCAACTCATAGCCCTTCAAAACCCACACCATCAACACCCACACATAGTAACACGAAACCCACATATGCAGAGGCCCTTAACATTAACCTGCCCAAGCAACAAGGACCTCCGAAGCCGAAATGCAAACAAACACCAGTCACAACCAAAGTGACACAAAACTCACAACACCCGTGTACCACCCAACAACAGCCCCTAAGGCAAGACAATGTACCCAACACTTTAGTCATAGGTGACTCTATAGTCAGGCACACTGATGTCCCACTCACCAGACTGAACAAGGAGAAAATTACAGTCAGCTGCCTGTCGGGTGCCAGGATCCACCACATAACGCATGCACTCAGGTCACTCCACAACAAGTACAAATACGACTCTGTCATTGTCCATGATGGAGTGAATGACTTGAGACGTACCTCCCTGGACTACATGAAAAGAGACATGGAAGAGCTCTTGGATCATGTGACCCAGGCAGGTATGACCCTAGCCCTGAGTAGCATCCTGCCTTCACCCAGAATGATACCACAGTATAAGGACAAAATGATTGACTTCAACAATTGGCTAAGCTTCTGGTGTCATTCAAAGGGGATCTAGTATTTGTCTGCCTGGGAAGACATGATCGACAAACCACAATGCTTTGCCAGAGATGGTCTGCACCTGTCACCCCTGGGATTCAGGTTAATGGCTAAAGCTCTTGCCACCCCTATAGTGCCTTTTTTAGGCAAGGTTCAAAGGATAAAACCACCACGGTAACAGATAGAAGCAGGCAAAATCTGAAGGTAATGCTATAAAATTGCTAGAAGTCTAAACCTCAAAATGCACTCTCTCGAAGCACTCCTAAAAATGGAGAACATCGATATATGTGCAGTAACTGAGACCTGGTTCAAGGCTCCAGAGAGCACCCCTGCAATACCAGGCTACAATTCTTACCACACGTTTCGGCCACAAAACCAGGACAGAAACACTAAAGGTGGAGGAGTGTCCATATTCACCAAGGATATTCACACTTCCAGGCTAGTTGCCCAACACAATGCATCTGAAATTCTCCAGGTGCAACTAACACTAGATAAGACTGCAATCCAAATTGTAGCTTGCTACAGATCCCCAACCATGCCCCAAGATTCTCGCTACACCTTTCTAAACATACTGGAAAATATTAAGATGCAACCAAACACCCTAATACTGGGGGATTTCAACTACGCTGCCATTAATTGGGAAAACTACTCAGGTACCAACTCCTTTTCCCAACGGTTCTTGGAATTCATAAATTCTAATGCCCTTGATCAACTAATCCATTGTCCCACCAGGGACTGCAATACCCTAGACCTGATCATTACCAACATGGGAGATAGATGCCCCACACCAGTGGTCACCCCCTCATTGGTCAGGTCTGACCATAAGCAAATCACCCTTGACATCTACATCCCACCCCCACCCCCCAGTAAGGAAACCTCCTTAAAAAACTTCTCCAAAGCCAACTTCAAGCTACTGAAGTCAGAAATGACAAACTTCACAACACCCACGCAGACGGGTTCTGGAAGTTCGACTGCAGAATCCTACACTAAGGCACTGTATGAGCATATCCACTCATGCATGAATCGTGCCATCCCAAAGAGAACCAAGATGCTCTTCTCCAAAAAAGGAAGCCAATCTGGTGGTCCCCTGCTATAAACAAACTATACAACAGAATGAAGAAACTGTTGCAAAAAAAGAGGAAAATCCCAGGATGCAAAAAACTCCCTCACCAGCCTCAGTAAGAAGCTGATATCCCTCATAAAATCCTCAAAAGCTAGTTATGAAAGTAAAATTGCCAAAGATTCCAAAGACAACCACAAGGCATTCTATAGTTATGTCAAGAATCTAAATGGCAATGCTCAGATCTGCTCTGAGTTACAACAGAATGGCATTAAATATACTGATCCCAAGGATATCGCCAATATCCTGGCAGATCGATTTAGTGCCCCTCTCACCCCCTAAAGGGCCCATCTCAATACCAAAAGATTGCCAAATTCCGATAATCACGGCCACACAGGTAGAAACCACACTCTCCAAAGCTAAGAATATAGCATCCATGGGACCAGATGACATCCCAGGCTGTGTACTTCATGAACTACAAAATGAACTGGCACCTCACCTAAGTGTCATGTTTAATCATAGTCTCACCTCAGGCTTCATGCCCACTGAGTGGAGCACAGCTACAGTTATCCCGCTCCACAAGGGAGGATCCACCTTGGATCCTGGGAACTACCATCCCATCAGTCTGACAAGCCTGATTTGCAAGGGCATGGAATGCATTATCATGGAACTTCTAAACAAAGACATTGGCAACCTTCAAACACTGGACCCCACCCAGTTTGGGTTTGTGAAGGGCCGATCTTGTCTCCTGAATCTGATTGACTTCTTTGAATCAGTCTCCAGAGCTGTGGACAAGGGTAAGGCAGTCCACACAGCCTATCTGGACCTTGCCAAGGCCTTTGACACCATTCCCCACTCTGGAATCATAGATAAACTTACTAAGCTGGGCATAAATCCCTACGTCACTCGATGGGTTGCTAACTGGCTTACTGACAGAACCCAGACTGTAAAAGTAGCTGACTCCAAATCCAGCTCCAGACAAGTGACAAGTGGAGTACGTCAGGGCTCAGTCCTGGGACCACTCTTGTTTGGCATCTACTTCTCTGAAGTACAGGGCAACACTAAGGGACTCTGGCTAACAAAGTTTGCAGATGACTGCAAACTGGGAGCCATTATTGAATCCCCAAATGATGTGGATATTCTACAAAAGGGCCTTACAGAAACAGATGCCTGGTGCCAGAGCCATGGGCTCACGTTTAATGCCAAGAAATGTATAGTTATCCCCTTTGGAAAAAAACACGTACCCATGAATTACCACATAGGTGGCAGGACACTAAACATCGAAAGTGTGATGAGAGACTTAGGGACACAGGTGGACAGTGGTCTCACTTTCGATAACCATATCACCACAACAGTCAGGAAATCCTTTTATGTGGCACACCTCATCACTAAGGGCTTTTCATCCAGAAAAAAGGAGGTTATTGTCCCACTGTACTCTTCCCTCATTAGACCCATTATAGAGTATAATGCCCCGTTTGGTATGTACCTCACAAGACATCTGCAACAGCTGTAAAGGCCACAGAATTACCTCACTAAAAGAATCACAGGCCTAAAGCAGATGCCATATACTGACCATCTAAAAAACCTCCAGCTATACTCTGTGGCATATCGCTTACTCACAGGCTATCTCTGCTTAACATACAAGGCCATGTCAAACCCTGAGCTGTTGGACATGCTCCACTTAAAGAAACCCCAATCCCTCAGAGCCACACACTCCAGGGATCTAAACCTTGTCATCACAATGAACAAAACATGCTGGAGGGATAGGTTCCTGACCCAGAGACTTCCCATACTCTGGAATAGACTGCGCATACATATTAAGCAGAGCGCCTCATTGGCCATCTTCAAAAGGAACCTTGATGATTGGATGGGAGATAGGAAATTCACCCCAGGGATCATGTCAGTCACCCTGCTAGACAGGGTCCCGGAGAAGTAAATATTGTGGGAAAAAATATCCAGGAAATTGTTATGGCTAGGCTTGCATAGGCCCTAGGGCCGATAGCCTAGTACCAACCTATGAACCTATGAACCTATATAAAGTATAAATTCATCCAACTCTCCAACTAATCCTCCCCAAATCAAAAACACATCATCAACAAATCTAACCATTTTGATAACATTCTTCTTAAATCTGCTTTCTAGTACATTGGCTACTTCCCACCCATGCATAAAAACATTTGCATAGCTGGGTGCAAGTGCCACATCCATAGCTACCCCATTGGTTTGTACATAAATTTCATCATAAAAGGACAAAAAATTATAAGTTAAGACAATATCTATCGTTTCCATTAATAATCCTATAGTACTGGCTGAATACATTTTAGTACGTAATAGCTCTATCTTGACAGTTTCCATCCCTTCATCATTAGGGATCATCGTGTATATTGATTTTATATCTAACATTACAAGTAAGTCACTTTCTTGGACAACAATTTCCTCAATTTTCTTTAGGAAATCAAAACTGTCCTTGATATACGTCATGCTGGTAGGAATGACTTTTTGCAGATGTTTATCAACAAATACTGATAATCCTTCAGTTTTACTGTTTGCACTAGAAACAATGGGTCTTAGTGGGGGGTTATTCAAATTCTTATGGATCTTATGTATCCCAAAGATCTGGCTAATCTTAGGATTCAAATTCACTAGATTTTTCCTACTCCTTTAATCTATTCTCCCTGTAAAGAAGCAAGCTTCTATACAGGAAACAAACAGACTATATCCTCTTTTTACTTCCTTCATGGTAACCTTTTTATAATATTTGTCATCTGACAATATTTCTCCCATTTTGCTTTCATAGTCTACCCTATCAAGTGCCACTAGTGATCCCCCTTTGTCAGCTTTCAAAAACAGAATATCGTCATTTTTATGAGGTTATTAAAGCACTCTTTTTCATTTTGTGACAAGTTATAATATTTAAATTCAGCTTTACTGTCTAATAGCTCTATAATTTCTGCTTTACAGATATTAAGAAACATGTCAAACTCTTTGAGCAGTGGTGGGTTAAAACAACTAGCCCTATAAAAATCCAACTTTGATCTTTCCAGCTTTTTAAACATAACATCAAAGTTCAACATTCTTACATAGTCCCTCAGTTCGTTTATAGTTTGTACCTTGTTAGCTCTTTGGGCAGGAGGAAAGTTCCATCCCTTGCTTAATACAAGGCATTGTTCATACATTAAACATTGTTTAGATAAATTAACAATCTTAAAATTCACAGTAGCTATGTCCTCCACAATTGTTTCCCTTTTTTCCAATTCCTTTTTTTTTACCCTAGTTCACATATCTATTTTTTGACTGCTTTGTATTGGTCATGAAACTTTTGCCTCCACCACTTGTTTCAACTTGGGCCCAAGTTCTTTTAACCCCATTTATTTTTTGGTAGACTTCTACTGCCTGTTGATTCACTTGTCTTTGCCCCTGTTGTTGCAATGCCTCAGTTATGGAAAGATCAATAACTGGTGAGCTAGTAATTGCATTTAAAGTCGATTGGTCATTTGAGCACTTGGACTGAAACCCAGATTTGGCATTTCTTTTGAACCCATTTTCATAGGTTCATAGGTTCATAGGTTCATACTAGGCTATCTGCCCAAGGGCATTTATAAGCCTAGCCCATAGTTATGTGGCTTTCGCCGCCCCTTTAGTTTGAATAAAACTATGCCTATTATTTTGCTGTGCCTCTGTCAAGCAGTGACACTGAAGTAATCCCTGGGGTATATCTGCGATCTCCCATCCATTGGTCAAGATTCCTCTTGAACAAGGCCAGAGAGGTGCTCTGCCTCACATGTACCGGGATTTTGTTCCACAGCATAGGGAGTCTCTGGGTGATGAATCTGTCCCTCCAGCACGTTCTATTAATAACCGTGTCAAGGTTTAAGTCTCCCGCCCTTGTGGTTCTGAGGGATCTAGATTTTTTGAGGTGAAGCATATTCATCAGATCTGGGTTTGACATGGCCTTATATGTCAGGCACAGGTCACCTCTGAGCAAGCGGTATGAGACTGAATAGAGCTGGAGTTCTTTCAGTCGGGCAGCATAAGACATATTTTGAGACCCTTTATCCTTTTGGTGAGGAACTTTTGGGGCCTTTCCAGCTGCTGCAGGTGTCGGGTCAGATACATTCCGAATGGGGCATTGTACTCAATCATAGGTCTAATGAGTGATGAGTACAGGGGGACGATGACCTCCCCTGATCTAGATGTGAATCCCTTCATGATCAGGTGGGCAATGTAGAAGGTTTTCCTAACTACTTTAGCAACATGAGTGTCAAACGAAGGCTACTGTCAACCTGGGTCCCCAGATCCCTGATGACTTCTTCTGTGCTCAGTGGATTGCCACCTATATGGTAGCTAGGGGTAACCTTGTTTTTCCCGAAGGGTATGACTATGCATTTCTTGGCTTTTAACTTTAGGCCATGGCTCTGGCACCAGTTATCCATTTCTGTGAGGCCCTTCTGAAGGATATCTGTGTCAGATGTGTTTTTGACTATTTGCAGTCATCTGCAAACTTTGTCAGCCATAACCCTCCTGTGTTTGCTTGTACTTCAGAAAAGTAGATGCCGAACAAGAGTGGACCCAGGACTGAGCCCTGTGGGACACCACTTGTGACAGGCTTTGAGTCTGACATGGCTCCAGCAACTCTGACCCTGTGGGTTCTGTCACTTAGCCAGTTTGCAACCCATCTTGTGATGTATGGGTTTACATTCAAGCTGATGAGTTTTTCGATGATACCTGAGTGGGGTATTGTGTCGAAGGCCTTTGCCAGGTCGGGGTAGGCTGTATGGACTGCCTTTCCCTCATCAATGGCCTTGGTGACTGTCTTGAAAAAGTCAACCAAGTTTAAAAGGCATGATCTGCCTTTGACAAAGCCAAACTGGGTTGGATCCAAAGTCTGCAAGTTCCCTATGTCTTTATTTATGAGTTCCATTATGATCCTCTCCATGGCTTTGCAGATAAGGCTTGTAAAGCTAATGGGACGGTAATTTCCAGGGTCGGTGGAGGCACCGCCCTTGTGAAGTGGGACCACAGTCGCCGTGCGCCACTCCTTGGGTACGTATCCTGAGGTGAGGCTAAGATTAAACAGCTGTCCTAACTGCGGGTTTAATTCCTCATTGAGTTCATGGAGCACACAGCCGGGGACACCATCCGGTCCCATGGATGCTGTGTTTTTTGCCTTGGAGAGAGCAGTTCTCACCTGGGCGTTGGAGATGTTTGGGGGGCTACAATCCTCTGGTATAGATTTCTCTCCTTTTGGGGGGGGGAGAAGTTTGCACTGAACCTGTCAGCCAGTATGTTGGCAATGTGTGTAGGTTCAGTAATCTTCACATCATTTTGAACTAATTCTGAGCATATCTGGGAGTTTCCTCCTAGGTTTCTAACATAGCTAAAGAAGGCCTTATGATTGTCTTTTGAGTCCTTGGCGATTTTTCTCTCAAAATTTGCCTTGGATGATTTTATGAGAGCTCTTAGTTTTTTACTTATAATGATCAAAGGTGTCTTACCTTTCAAGGATTTTGCTCTATCTTGTAGTAGCTTCCTCCTTTTGTTGTAGAGCTTGTTTATGGCTGGGGTCCACCAGACTGGACGCTTGCCTTTGGTACAAAGAGTCTTAGTTTTGTTTGGGATTGTCTGATCCATGCAGTCCTGTAGGTGCTGGTAGAAGGCATTTGTAAGTGATTCAGCAGTTTGAGTAATGTTTACCACTGGCTCGGGGGCCTTAAAGGAGACCACACTAGTTTTTAGAAATGTGAAGTCGGCTTTTGAGAAGTTTTTCACTGTGGTCTTTTTTATTTCAGGTGGGGGCGGGATGAGGACCTCCAGCGAGATTAGTTTATGATCTGATCTCACCAGTGAGGGGTATACTTCTGGTGTTGAACACTGTGATCCCATGTTCGTGATGATGAGATCAAGTATGTTTTCTCCTCTTGTGGGGATGGTGACTAGTTGTTCCATGGCATTTGAGTTTATGAACTCCAGGAACCTTTGGGCTAGAGTGTTTGGGCTTGAGTAGTGTTCCCAGTATATATTAGGGTAGTTGAAGTCACCTAGTATGATGGTGTTTGGAGATACATTTATCCCCTCCAATGTTTTCAGGAAGGCCATGTGAGGTTCCTGAGTTTGAGAGGGTGGCCTGTAACATGCTACAAATTGCAGAGCAGTCTTGCCTATGGTTAATTGCACCTGGATGGTCTCCGATGCATCGTGCGTTGCCACCAACCCTGAGGTGTGGGTGTCCTTTATGAATATGGACACCCCCCCTCCTTTCTTGGTGTTGTCTGGATTTTGGGGCCGGAACGCATGATATGAGGTGAAACCTGATAGTGCTGGGGTGCTCTCAGGAGCCTTGAACCAGGTTTCTGTCACAGCACAGGCATCGATGTTCTCCATACTGAGAAGGGCCTCGAGTGCGTGCATCTTGAGATTGAGACTTCTGGCATTGAGCAGCATTACCCTTAGTTTTTTTCCTTTTTTGTGTTCTAGGGTGGTAGGTTTAGAATTTGAGCCTTGCCTAAAAAAGGCACTATGGGGGTGGCAAGAGCCTTTGCCAGTATCCGGAAGCCTAGGGGTGACAGGTGCAAGCCGTCCCTTGCGAAGCAGCGTGGCTTGTCCAGCATGTCATCCCAGGCAGACAGACATTGGATCCCCTTTGAATGACACCAGAATTTAAGCCAATTATTAAAGCTGATCATCTTATCACTGTATTGTGGCATCATTCTAGGTGAAGGTAGGATACTGCTCAAGGTCAGGGTCATACCTGCCTGGGCTACATAATCAGAGAGCTGTTTGATTTTTTTTTCTTTTACAATCAACCGCTCTGACCTTCTTATGGCATTCACCTCATTTCCTTCTATATTGGCATTTCCCGTCATTGTGTTTCTTTCCAGCTCTCCTTTGAGTTGTAAACCATATGCAGAGATGCAGAGGCCACTCCCCCTACATATTCTAGCCGATCCCTTTCGAATTTCTTCTTCATTTTTTTTTTACTCAATGATTCATTAAGTTTTATTAGATTGTTCTGGAACTGTGCACATTTTACTGTTGAAATTCTGTATAGAAGTCACTTCTTTTAATTTGGTAAAATTAATACGCACATTCTCAGTTAGTTCAGCCACCTTGATGTTGTTATAGCTCAACAGTACTTCCATGTACGGTAAGCCAGCTTTCTGGTTAATTTCTAACCATTTGTCAACTAGTTCTTTTGGGAGATCATTCCCAGCAGGTAACTTGAGATCTCTTAGCCCCTTTGGAACTCTTTGGGCTTTCAGACTGTTCTCAAAAAACATGTTATCCCACTGCAAACATTTAGGTTTGATGAGGTCTTTTTCTAGTTCTGTAAACATTTTGCCATGGCTGGCTTTATGAAGTATAAATAACTGCTGCTCACCATTATTGCAGAGGGGATTTATTGGTCACAAGACCTACTTCAGTCATGTCAGGAACATTAAAGGTAACACTCAGCAGAGTGTAGAACTTTTCCTAGGTCTGATTTTTTTTAGGTTTGTCAGAATGGGTGAAGCATATAGGAGTGTGGAGATCAGGTGTTTCTTGCAATGGTAGCCTTTGTGTAATTGGTTAGGTAGTGTGTATTTTTGTAAAGAGTATCAAGTTCTTTATTTACTTTCTTTATTTCAAAGTTTAGCTCTAACTTCACCCCCACTCCTCCTGCTACTCCCTGTGAAATCCCTTCTAGCATACCCCCCACCAACCCACCAACTATCAACAGGGGACAGCTTCTGGCAGTGCTTGCTAAGGCCAAAAACAATGCTTTAGTGGGCCCTGACAATATCTCCCTCTGCTTCCTAAATAATCTAAAACATGACCTAGTAGGACCACTTTAGCCACTCTTCAACTACAGCCTCAAACCAGGATATATGCTAGATGAATATAGGGCTGAAATGGTCCTCCTCTTCATAAAGGTCGACCATTAACTGACCCTGGGAACTAGTGACCTATCAACTTAACAAGTCTAATATACAATGATATGGAAAGAATTATCATAGAAATGATGAAAAAGGACATTGGCAACCTACAGACACTGAGCACATCCCAATTAGGCTTTGTAAAGGAAGATTTTGTCTAATCAGCCTAGTAGACTTCTTCAAGAGGGTCAGTGATTCTATGGATGAGGGGAAAATTGTGCATACCACCTACCTTGACCTAGCCAAGGTGTTCAATGCAATATTTCACTCAGATATTATTGATAAACTCTCAGAACCTGGTATAAATCACTGCTGGCAGGCTCAAAGACAAAACCCAAGAAGTTAGGATTGGTGAGACCATCTCCCCCTGTAGACTAGTCATCAACAGGGTACCTCAGTGCTCCGTGTTCGGCCCTCTTCTGTTTGGCATCTACGTTTCAAAAGTAAAGACTAATGTAAAAAGCCTCTGGCTACCAAGTCCGCAGATGACTGTGAATTGGGACCTATCATAGATTCCTCCCATGACACTGTGATCCTACAAGAGGGCCTAACACAAACAAATGGGTGATGCCAAAGCCACAGATTAAAACTCAACTCAGAGAAATATATTATAGTGCCCTTTGGGAAATCATCCACTCAAGCTATTTAGTCCATCAATAAAACACCCTTAAAAGTTGACCTGGTAGTTAGGTTTCTGGGAACATATATAGATAGCAATCTGGCCTTCAACCAACATATAGCCATGATAATAAGAAAATCATTCTACATCAGTCAACTCATAAGCAAAGATATGGCATTCAGGTCCAAAGAAGCTATAGTACCACTTTACTCAGCTGTTATTAGACTCATCACTGGGTACAATGCCTCCTTTGGTATGTACGTAACCAGGCACATTGCCAAAAGGGGCATGCACCTAACCAGGCACTTGAAACAGTTGGAATGCCCACAAAGGTTCCTCACTAGGAGAATCCACAGTGTGAATACCCTGTCCTACTCTGACCACCTTAGGGCACTATCTCAATACTCTGTCTCCTACATGTTACTGAGAGGTAGTCTATGCCTGGCATATAAGGCATCCTCAGATACAAGTCAATTGGATCTCTTGCAATCTGCAAAACAAACAACACCAGAAACATTAGATCTAAGAACCTGAACTTTACCTTTAGCATAAATAGAACATTCTCCAGAGACTGATATGTATCTCAAGCGATCCCCATATTATAGAATATGTTCTCTATCCACATGAAGCAGAGTTCATCCCTGACCTTATTCCAAAGAAACTTGATCATTTTGGATGGGAAATCACAAATTCACCCTTGGTTTAGGTCCCATTTCTCTGACAGATGTTGACAGTAAGTAAATTAATTCCAAATTAACATTCGCCACCACATAACCCTTAGCTACCTTTTTGCTAACATACCTCACCATATAAGTGTTCAAGGCACTCATGGACAAAACTGGGTTGGGTTGGATGGTTAGGCTTATAAAGACCCTAGTGGTCATTAACCCAGTATAAACCTATGAATCTAGTGACTTCTTTATCTCACTCACCTTTCTATTTTAATCTTTTTTTACACATCCGTTTACTATAATACTTCTCATACCTTTTGAATATGTCTTAATTAATCTGATTATACTTTTCACAATATTATAACTTTCTAAAATATTCCATAATTGCTCCTTTATAATGTTATCTTACCGTGTTTCAGCAGCTGTACTTAACTAATCTCACCTCTTTTCCTTCTTCCTTAATAACATAAATTATTTCCTTTAATCATCATTAACATTTCACCCACAGTATTTTCCTTAATTCCATAAAGCTCTTCTTTCCACTTCCATTCTAAAATCCTATCCATACTAATTTAAATTGTTGTCATCAAAATCTTATAATCTGTATTCATTAATGATAATGTCCTCCAATTGTTCAAACTCTCTCTCTCTTACTCTTCCGTCTTCTAAATCAGCCATATTGCTCCTTCAAAAATATTACTTTCTTCAAAACCATGAGATTTCCATTCATTTAATATCTTTATAAATATTTTTCTTTGATTCTCCTACATGTTTTTACAAAATTTATAATCCAGCTCATCTAAACCTGGAGAAGAACTCTTTTAAATCATTTTCCAAGTTATATCCAACTCTTCCATGCTTATTTTTTTCAATAAAACTTCATTTTCTTCATCTAAGAACTCTTCACATTCCCACTTTATTTTATTTCTCTCTCTATTTTCTTTATATTTATTTATTTATTTAAAAAAAATACTTACTTTTCACCCTGGCTTTTAACATAACTGCCTTCTTTCATCTTTGCTTGTTGCATTATTAAATTTTCTTTCTTTATTTTCTTTCTCAAAATGTTGGAACTTTCTGTTTCTTGTCCTACATTAAATACTGCCATTTTCTTAACAGATCTATAATATTTATTTTATTTTGTTCATATAATTCCATCTGTATTTCCAAACATTTTCATCATCATTTTCAACTAAGTCCCACATTTTTTTCTTTCTTCTCATTATTTTTCTTTAAATTACTCTTAAAAATTCCATCTCCATTCTTTCACATATTCTTTTAACTTTTTTTGAATTCAGACCACCAACTAGATCAATGTTATACATAAATTTGCTTGTTATATACTCTTTCTATAAAACTTTTGCTTTTTCCTTAAAAACTGCTTTATATTTACATTACTTAATTTTAAATATTTTCCTATTTTAATAAATTCTAAATTCACATTTACTCTTGCTCAAACCACATCATGATCTGACAAAAACAAACAACCTTGATTGTTGTTTCTTCCAACTCATTCAAAGAATCTGAAAAAATCACATATTCAGTTTCTGTTCTGATAATACTTCTGATATACTTATAGTCTCTCTTTCTTCCCAAATGTATTTCTCCTACACTTATAACTTCTTATATTTTTAACATCCCTGGCATTTTCCCACTTCTTTCCTCAGATTATGATTGAAATCACCCAACAACATTATGCCCATATTTATAATAACATACAGTTTTTTTTCAAATAATACCCTCTTTTTTCTATTTGTACATGCATATATCATAATAATTCTGAACGTTTGTTCTCTCATATAATCTTCCTGTTACTACCACCACATGACCTTGTATCTCTTTTTCATAAAAAAACAATAATAACTCTGAACACTTTTCCATCCCTAAATTCCAAATCACACTCCTCCTCATAATCTCACAAATGCATTTCTCTTGTCTTTATTCAAAAATATAATGTTTCTTAAAACTATAAAAACAGCTTCATTTTTTACACCATTGATATACCAACAATCTTCCAACATCACTAATTAAACTGTTAATGTTTAAAGTGATAACTTTATAATCATGTATTCCCTTTCTTTCTGTCTCTTAATTTTTTCTTTAATTTTCCATTTTTATCTTTGAATTTTTTTACCAAAAAAAGTTTTCATTTAACAACGTCATCTAAATTTTTTTTCTCCATCTCTTTCCCTACTACTTTCTCTCTCTCTGTTCTCTTTAAAACTGCATGTTTCTTCCCATTTTCTTTTTGAGAAACCTTTTTATCCAGTGCTTCCTTCACATATTCCCCTCCTTAACTCTTCTTCTTTTTCTTCTTCTTCTTCTTCTGCTTTCACCTTACTTTCCTGTTCCTTTTGCTCATCATTTTGTCCCTCACAAAAATATAGTCTTCATTATAATCCATCCAAGAGTGCTCTACTTTTTTGCATTTATAATGTTCCTTCTTACAATTTTTATCTCAACTTCTCTCTCCCCACATAAATTATATCTTTTAATCACATTTTTCCAATGAATATTCATTTAACCTACAAAAACTAACTAACTAACTAACTAAATAAATAAATAAATAAAACATGTCTTAGGTTGTCCTTCATACAATCCATCAACATAAATAAGATTTGGTATGTGCTGTATTTTTCCATGTAACATTTTTATAATAACTGTACAATCCCATCCATCTGTCTATAAAACGATATTGTCATAAATTTTCACCAGATTAATGACATTATGACATGATTCATTTAAATATTTCAATAAGTCTCTTTGTCAATGTCCATTCTAAATTGTATGTTTACTCCTTTTGTCTCTCTGTTTTTTGCTGTTATGATATAATTATTCCAAGGAAATATATTCTGTCATTCATCATCTCCATTTATCAACTTTTCAAGCCTAGTTCCAGTTTCAAAAATAATGTCACAGAAAGTCTCTCTTCCAATTAAAATGAATGACCTTATGTTTGGAGGGGTAATTCCTAATGGGAAAATGATATTCTCTCAAATATCATACCTGTCCAGAGATTTGTCTTCCTTACTTTGAATTGTCACAATATAACTTTACCCACAGTATTTTTCAAAATTGTTTACTATCTGTCATTGTTGCAGAATCTGTAAAAGTCTTTTTTTCACTTTCCCTTTCTCCTTTATTTTCCAATCCCCTCATATTCTCCTCCAGAAAAAAAATCTGCTAAAAGTTTCTACTCAAGATGCTGCTTTTCCACTTTCCAATTCTTCCTGGCATACCAAGTATTTTAGTTCAACATCCCACAACTCTCCCAATGGGAGGGTTGTAAGAACATATTTCCCTCAAGAAGGTGATTCCTCTATTTCGCTCACACCCCTAGTTTCAAATAAGTTTTGCTAGCAAATAACTTCATAATCCACCTCATTCTCCTTTTCTTCCAAAATAAAGTTTGTCTATTCTTCCACCACTATCCACCATAATGTGCCTCGCAGACAATACTCCTACCAGCTGCGACTGTGCTAAGAATGGGAGGTGCATGCAGATGCCTGTTGTAATGAGTGGGGGTTCTTTATTTACATAATCCATAAGAATTTTACACAATCACATACATTATTTACATTCTATAAACATATTTTCAACTATTTACTATATATTTTATTTACAAATCACATCTTCCTTTTTCATTTTACTTCGTCATATATAACACATACCTATTACTTTTCTGACCCCCACTCCAGTTTCCACATCCAAAATCAATTTTTTTCAACATCATTGCTAGGTCCCATTTTTCATTGAACATAATTTCCTTAATGCTGTGATTCCAGATTAGCCATAGTAAGACAAACATTTTTACTGAGATTTTCCACAGTGGCCAAATTCAAGCATGCCCATATTTAAATTGCTTACGTCTTTAAAATCATGCACATATTTTCTCTCTATAATCTTTTCCCATAACATTTTTTACCTTTTTAAATTGCATAAAAACATGTTCACATGTTTCAAATTCATCACAGTATAGACAAATTCTGTCTTTTATACTTTTATATGTGATATTCACCTTCACTGGTAGCTTTTGTATAGACAATCTACATAGAAAACCATGACATTATATATATTTTTTTACATCTTTTCATTCTTGCAGCAATAACATTCCTTCTCTCATTAATTCCTTCCAAGGATATATTCTGTAGTACTTTTCCATAATGTGTTCATACCATTTTCTATCATTTTTTTAATTTCTTTCATATTAAGTTTCCACAAGATAATCTTATCTTGATACTTTTCCATTTCTTTATTACAACAAATCCTCCTTTTATAGAACTAAAAACATCAACCATTCCATTTTATACTTCACACTTAATATTTTTATTAACATATTCTCATTATCTTTTAAATGCTTCATTACTTTGTATAAATTTAAGGATTACATATAATACACTATATGGTTTATTAACCCTAAACCTCCTTTTCTTTATGCACATATAACACCTCTCTTTTTACAAGGTTTAACCTTGATCCCCAATATAAAGGCAAATATTATATTGTATACATCTTTATCTAAGTTTCAAGGAATACTAAAGACACTAGTTAAATAAGCAATCTTTGCTAACAGAACTGAATTTATTAAATATACTATCTTTTTAAAGGAAAGCCTAAAAGACTTCCAAAACATACACATTTTTAATTCCTCTATTTTCTCTTTCCGTACATACTTTATAATTTCTTGCTTTCCAAAGTTTATTCTAAGAATTAAAATTTTTTTCTTTATTGAATTCAAGTCCACCAACTTTTCTTTCAAAACCTATGTATTGACTTTTATCTTTATTTAATACTAGCCCAAACACCTTAATATTTTCTTTTAACTGCTTTATTGCTACATTCATGCTAACTTCATTTTTAGTTGTAATAATAATGTCATCTGCATAATTTAACAATATGGGCATTTCATCCCTTCCTTAGAAATATAACTATTAGCATCCATCTCCTTATTCATGTACATTGATATTACATTAATTATTAGTGTGAATAATGTACCACTCAATGGGCATCCTTGCCTGATACCCCTCTCTAAATTTATATTGTCACTCAACCATCTTTTTATCATAATCATTACTATATTATACTTATGTGCTGACATATACACATTTTTAATCTTCTGACTTATATTATACATATCAAATATATCCCATAATACTAAATAATTTATAGAATCAAATCCTTTACTTAAGCCTCTGACCATTACTTTTGCCTGAGCATTTCTAATTACTATATCATCTACTAATTCCCTAATTATTAATAGTAAGTCATGCATTTTTTTACCTTTTATGCCAAACACATAAACATTTACAACCTTACCTACTTTTCCTTCCATCCTATTGTGTAATATTTTCATAAAAAATCTTATAATCTGTATTATTTAATACAATAGGTCTCCAATTTTGAATTTCTTCCTTCTCCATATACTTATGGATACTTCTCCATATATCTTCCTTTTTTCCATATAAATCTGATGATACCTCCACACAGCTCATTATACAAAAAAACCTCTCTCTAACCATTCACTTAATATTTTTATGAACCATTGTTTTGCTCCAAAGTCAGATTTTTATACATCTTATATTATATTCCATCTGGTCCTGCTGCAGAATCTAAATTCATTCCCTTCATTACCTGTTTTAGTTCTTCTACTTCTATCTCTTTTTCTAAATCCTTATTCTCCATATCTGAAAAAGTGCATACCTTCCACTTCTTCCATGTCTTACTTCTCTGTTGTTTAAATATTGTAATATAGTCTTCTACTATAGTCATAATCTCCTCGTGTGTGCTACGTATCTTACCTGCTGAATCTTTCATTTCCCTAATTACACTAGTATTCTCTTTGATTATTTTACTTAAATAAGCTGCAATATCTTCTTTTTTTTCCTTTCAAAAAATATATTTGTTTATATGATAAATGCTGTATTTTTTATTATTCATTTCATATATATTTTCTGTTCTTTACTAAAAAAAATCTCATCATTCTTCTCTATACACTCAGTCATGTCATTACTTAAGTTCTTATAATTCCTCTTTTCCATATATATTTTCTCTTTTCCCATGTCATAAAACACTTTTTACATTTTAACATTTAACCACCATTCCAACCAGTTTTGGTAACATTCTCTCATTTCTACATGATCTTGCCATAATCTCATGGCCTCTTTTCCCCTTTACCATCCCATTTTACTTCATGTATTCTTTTTATGCCTTTTCCTGTTTTTTTATAATCATTTCCTTTTACCATAATTCATATTGCCCTATTATCTAAAAACCCTGTCAGTAATATTCCTTGTGCAACCACTACTAAACTTTCTGATAATAAAAATAATCTCTTTTGGTTCTTTTCTCCCCTCTTCTATACTTCCAAGTCTCTAAATTCTACATTTTTAACTGTCCATATTTTATAATGTCCTTTACTACTTTAAAATCATAACCCTTTTTGTTAGGCTGTCTTAAATTACAATTAAAGTCCCCTGTTATAATTATCTCCATATTAACTGCTACATATTGGATTATCTTTCTAAACATTTCTTCCCTTTCATTTTTTATAGCATAAAAATATAATGCAATAATTCTTTTAACATTTTCTCTCTGTCTTACATCAATAACAGTAATTCTACCAGTTATAACAAGTGGAACATCTAACACTTTAATTGTTTCTTTATACAATACAAATATTCCTGAACAGGTCTCTTTCCCAAAATTCCATATTGCATTTTTTCCCCACCACACTTCTGTTCGATATCTTTCTGTTTTTGACAAAAATCTAATATCTTCTGGCATAATAACATCACTATCCAACTTTTTACACCACTCCAAAATTCCTATCCTTCTTCCCAACTTTTTAAAACTATTCACATTTATTGACAAAAATCTATATGTTACTCTACCTGAAATAACAGTATGTATTCATCCTTTCCTTTTAAGCTTTACTTTTTTAAGTCTTCTATATTTTTCATTTTCCTTTTCTCACTCTTTTTCCAATTGAATTTCTTTTTTGTCTAACTATATTCCATTTACCATCATCATTCTCACTTAAACTTGACTCTTCTTCTTCAACATTTACTCTATTTAAATCATCTTTCACTTTATTTTTTTAGTTACTTTTTCCATATCAGTACTACTATTACTATCTTTTTTTCTCCATGTTTTTCTCTTCTACATCCTTTTCCATAGCTTTAGACTTATTAACTTGCTCTATTACATTTTCTGTTACATCTGATACTACTTTTAATTTTGTTCAGAACTCCCTTTAAATGTCCCACTTTTTTACATTTATAACATTTAGGTTCACAATCTTTTCCATCATGTCCTAAACCCCCACATATACATTTTTTCACATTTGTTAATTAAATGATCTGTTTTTTACACACAAAAAGTACATCTTTGGCAGTATCCAATATCTCACCAAACGTCTATCTACTTCAGCATTAATAACAATTAGTATTTATACAATACAATACTTTTCCAGTTTCAATATTACATTGCAATCCCATGTCCCAGTCCATAAACCTCTATTATCATATACTATCAATAAATTCAACACATTATAGCATAGATTTAATAAGTGTTTTTAAGTCTCTTTTTCAACCTCAGTTTGGAGTTGAATATTAATTTTTTTCTTAGTTTCCCTTAAAGAGGGATTACGTACATATAAGTTCCATGGTGAGCAGTTTTTCTGTTTTTTTTTCATATTCCTCTATACATTTTCCATTATCTGCCCAGTCTCAAAAATAATGTCACAAAAAAGTCTCTTTATTAATATGTATAAACACTCTTACCTCATTTGTTTTAATCTCAGGCATCTTAATAACTTTGTCCCATACCTTGTATCTCTCCATTGGAGCATCTTCCTTCTTTTCAACTTGAACCTTAGTCTTTCCTTCTAACTTCCATTTCTTCTACTTGCTTACCACATATTTCTTCTCTCACCATCTCAGCATACAATTTATTTTCTATCCAGGACTCCTCGCTCTGCTGCTCTTCTTCCTTCTGTATTCTGTCCATCATTTCTCCCCAAGATAAATCCTTTCCATCTTCTGGTTCACTTTCCTCCAGCATCTACAACAATATATCATCTCACAACCCTCACGACTGGAGGGTTGTAATTATACAATAATGTGTTACATCCTCAGATTCAAAAACTTCTGCTGGAACACCTCTTCCAAATCAATCTCCACTGCATCTGCTGCCTTCCGGCAACTTTGAAAAGGCTTAACTGCTTTTCCTTCATCTCGGACATACCACACTCCTCTGTCATGCTATTCTTGGCTTCTGACTCCTTCTCTAACAACATAAACATCTCAGCACCACAATCAAGATTTACTTTCTTATTCTGCTCTACTGTCTCCATTTTTGCTTATGGTAGCTTCCTGCTTCTCTGGGCCACCTTCATGCCTGGAGTGGAAGCCAGGAAGTGTCACAATGAAAAGAGTTCCCATACACTAGACATTAGAGAAAGTTCTCTAATGCCCTGTATAAATTTCCCCAGAAGTTTAAATACCACCTTGAGTTTCCCAGAAAAGAGGCTACTATCCTAGCTGAACAAACCCAGTCTACAAAGGATGAATAAAAATATATAAATAAATAAATAAACCAGTAGCATCAAAGCCTCAGTTACTATCAATATGAAACATTACAGGCTTCGTTACATCATATAAACTAGAGTCAGAGCATCAGTTTTCTTCAACATGGAACACGCAGGCTTAATTTCATTATACAACAGTAGAGTCAGAGCCTAAATTACTCTGAGCATAAAAATATATTTGCTAAGGTATAACACAGTAGTGACAGAGCCTCAATTACTATTAGCATAGAACATACACAAATCTTTTTACATCATAAGAAAGTAGTGTCACACCCTCAGTTATGGAACACACAAGCCTTTTTGTATCATAATGTATAGGTGTGTCCATGCCACAGTTACCATCAAAATGGAACACACATGCTTTGTTATAAAATGACACAGGAGTAACAGAACCTTAACTGTCATCATCATGGAAAGCACAGGCTAAGGTGCATCGCAATACAGTAATGCCAGCTTACAGAGGTTCCTCACTAAAATAATACAGGGCGTAAGTAAAATGTCCAGTGCAGACTACTTCAAGGCCCTATCCCTGTATTCTGTCTCCTACAGGCTTTTGAGGGGAGATATATGCCTGGCATACAAGGCATTGTCAGACCCTACTCTGATGGATCTCCTGCATATCCACAAAACAAACAGCACCAGAATTATGTGTTCTAAAGACTTAAACCTTGCCTGTGATATAAATAGGTCCTGCTGGATAAATAGGTATGTATTCCAGAGACTACCATGTCTATGGAACAGGCTTCTGATCCATGTGAAGCAGAGTTCCTCCCTAACCCACTTCAAGTGCAACTTAGACAAATGGATGGGAAACTGGAAATTCATCTCTGGTTTGGCACCTATTTCTCTAATGGACACAGGTAACCTGTAAATGGTTCATCTCCCAAACCCCTGCTTACACTTATGAAGGGTATCAAAACTTGTCAGATATTTGGGATACATAGGCTTAAAAAGGCCCTTGTGTGTGTTAGCCTAGTAAACACCTATGAACCTATCAGACTCCGTTACCATCTACATGGAATACAAAAGGCCTTTATATATCATAATACAGTAGTGCCTGAGCCTCGATTGCCATCAGCAGATGATGCACATACAGGCCTTGTTACATTATAACACAGTAGTGCCAGAGCCTCAGTTACCATGAACATGAAATATTACAGTATTTGTTACACCATAATGCATACAGCTTCAGTTACTATCAGCTTGTTATTACATCATAACAGAGCAGTGTCTGTACCACAGTTGCCATCAGCATGGGACAATACAGACTTTCTTACATCATAATAGAGAAGCACTAATAATAGCACTGTAGTTTTTGGTACAATCATCACCTAACACTAGAGTATTTGTTGCACCATAATACAGTAGTGTTAGATCCCCATATACCATCAGCATGGAATGCACGTTTGTTATTCAAGCAATAATGCCCAACAGGGTGTGTGTATTACTGAGTAAGTAATACATTCGCAGTGGTGTTCTGAGGCTCAACCCCATTACTTACTTCGAATTGTCATTGCACTTTTTTCATATAATGAAACATAAAACACGGGTGTCGGAACGAACAAGGCTGGAGGCAAATAGAATATCGTGACCTTCCAAAAACAAATGTCCACCAAGCAGAAAATACAAGTAGATCATAGCAAAGTCTTTAATTCACCATAAATCAGACATTGGTAAGTGCTTTCACCCCAAAAAGGCTTCCTCAGACCATATAAACTTCATAGTGCAGTAATTCATTTTATATGAGAAATGGCGTCAAACCATCATAATCAATCAATTAACACTCAATAAAAATAAATGCACTATTAATAAAAATCCATGAGATTCTATACATATAAAATCAAGCATTCATGATAATCATATTCTATGAATAATACATCTATAGAATAACTATACCTACATTTAAAATATATATGGGTGTATGTACGTGTCGCATTAAAACTATAAAACAACATATAAGAACAATGTCATTCAATACAGGTAGCTGGTAGTTCATTAGAAATCTCTTAATAAAATACATAGTCAAGCAAAAGTACCAGTCATTCTGCCTATAGGGTGTATTCAGTGGATTACTTGAGCTCTCTATTCTTTAAAAAGGGCTTCAATGACACTTTATCATTCAAACCAGGGTGTCTATCAGCCCTTAACCTAATAATCCATTTGGCCTCCTGTGTCTCTGTCCTATTTCTCATATCTCCACCCCTGGAATTAACTGGCACTTTCTCTATCACGCTAAATAGAAAAGTATGGGTTTGATCTGTACTAATATAATGTTTAAATAGGGCATTTTTTCATATAGTTTGAGACTGTTTTTGATATAGCATGCATGTGCATATTCCAGCCCTTGCTGGAGCTGTTTCATTTCAGTGGATGAGAGCTTAACCATGTCTAGTTTGCAGCAACCTTTGTCAACTACACTTCTGGGATACTGACATAGATGTCTGCAAAATAAAAAAAGCAAACAGGGGATGGCCCAGAACTGAGCCATATGGCAACCCACAAGTGACAAATCTGAATTCAGAGAGGGAACCATTAACTTTCACAACTTTGGATTTCTTGGATAGCCAATTTGCAACACAGAGGACAATGCAGGACCTTACATTAAGCTTGTATAACTTTTTTATAATACCAGCATGGTGGGGGTAGTGTCTCTTTCATTGTCTGTGTCCTTCATTGGACTCCGAGCCAGTGAAAGACTTCCAGGAATCAGTGTTATTTTTAACTAAATGAAATGGATGAAGCTTTATTGAGTGGCTCCAGGAGATGCAGGATGGAGTTAACACTTTTTGGTCTACACGACAGGGAGATTTTACAGCACGAACGGGATTGCTAGGACAAAATATTGATTTAACAGCATGAATGGGATCACCAGAACAAGTGATTGATTTTATAGCATGAATGGGATCACCAGGACAAGTGATTGATTTTACAGCATGAATGGGATCACCAGGACAAGTGACTGATTTTACAGCATGAATGGGATCACCAGGACAAGTGATTGATTTTACAGCATGACAGGTATTAGTTGCAGGACTGGTAGGTAGTGTGTGTGTATGAACGGAATCAACAGACAGAGAGGTTTTAGTTTGTGTGCGTGTGCAGGTGTGTGTGTGTGTGTGTGTGTGTGTGTGTGTGTGTGTGTGTGTGTGTGTGTGTGTGTGTGTGTGCGCATGTGCGTGTGTGTGCGTGTGGGGGCATGTAGATGTGTGTGTGTGTGTGTGTGTGTGTGTGTGTGTGTGTGTGTGTGTGTGTGTTTGTGTGCGCATGTGTGCGTGTGTGTGTGTGTGTGTGTGTGTGTGTGTGTGTGTGTGTGTGTGTGTGTGTAAAATGCCCCATTTAGAGGTGGCTGTCTAGTTAGGTAACCTACTCAGAGTTAAACCTTGTACCTTATGAAGTGAAGGCAAGAGCCTTAATCCTCCACACTAACTGCCACACCTCCCTGAGGATTATAGTCAGTCAGTGTCAGGTATTAGATTTACATAGTTTTTGTGGTTTACATTATACGTGAAGCAAAACAGTTGTCCTGTTAACTTTTTGTGGTTTGATTTAGAGTGGTCTGCTCCCACTGATCCTAGGCTGCATCCTTCATTAACTCAGGCATGAACTTACAGCACCATTAGGCACCCTATTCAACCAAAGCCTGAGTACTATCTTTGTCCCAGCCAAGTGGGTGACTGACACTGGCATCCCTTTACACAAAGGTGAAGCATCCTCTGATCCAGGAAATTATAGACCCATCAGCCTAACTAGCCTGATCTGCAAGGCCATGGAATGGATTATCATGGAACTCATTAACAGGCAACATTGGCAACATCCAAACACTCAACCCCACACAGTTTGGCTTTGTCAAGGGGAGGTCAGGTCTGTTAAATCTGGTCGACTTCTTTGAGACAGTCACCAAAGCCATGGATGTGGGGAAGGTGGCGCACACCACCTACCTTGACCTGGCCAAAGCCTTCGACACTATTCCCTACTAGGTCATAGTAGATAAACTCTCTCAACTAGGCATCAATCCATATGTTACCAGATGGGTAACGAATTGGCTCATTGTTAGAACCCACCTAATCAAAATAGGGGAAGCCACCTGAAGCAGTAATCCCATAACGAGCAGTGTACCCAAAGGATCTGCCTTGGAGCCTGTGTTATTCCGGATATACTTCTCCGAGGTGCAGGCCAAAACCAGCGGGCAATGGCTGACCAAGTTTGCAGATGACTGCAAGCTGGGCACAGTCATCAATTCCCCAAGTGATGTGGACATCCTTCAGGAGGGTCTCACCCAAACAAATGACTGATGCCAGAAACATGGCTTCAAGCTGAATGCCAAAAAATGCATCATCATCCCCTTTGGGAGAAAGATGTCCTCACATATTATCACATTAATAATAATGTCCTAAGTACACAATCAGTAGTGAGGGACTTGGGCACTCAGGCTGATAGCAACCTGAATTTTGACCACCATGTTGCTTCCATTGTAAGGAAAGCTTTCTACATGGCCCACCTCATAAGTAAGGGTATCTCATCCCGGGACAAAGAGGTCATAACATCCCTGTATTCTTCTCTTATAAGGCCAATTACTGAGTACAACTCCCCCTTCGGCATGTACCTCACAAGACACATGCAGCAGCTGGAGAGACCACAAAGGTTCCTCAGCAGGAAAATTCAGGGCCTCAAACATCTACCTTACACAGATAGGCTAAAAGTCCTGTCCCTCTACTCAGTTTCATACAGAGTCCTCAGAGGTGACCTCTGTCTGGTATACAAAGCAATCTCAGACCCTGCCTTGATGGGACTGCTGCACATCTGCAGGTCAAGCTCCACTCAAGAAACCCATATGCGTGACCTCAACCTGGTCTTTGATATCAATAGGACTTGTTGGCAGGACAGATTTGTGTCCCAGATACTCCCCATCTGTGGAATAGACTCCCTCTCCATGTTAAGCAGAGTACCTCATTATCCCTTTTTAAGCACAACCTGGATAATTGGATGGGAAAGAGAAAATACACCCCTGGGATTCCACCTTTGTCCCTGCTGGACAGGGGCTTTGGGTGCTGACTTGTCTAAACATGGGCTAAACTCTTGGGCAGGCTTATACAGACCTCAGGGCCAATAGTCTAGTAACTTCCTATGATCCTATGATCCTATGGTGCTGCCATCCTTCTTTGGTACCAACACCACTGGGGAGGACCAGGGACTGCTGGACTTCTGAATTACCCCTAGTTCCAACATTTCCTGTATCTCCTCCCTCAGTGTCTGACTCTCTCAGACACCCTATAAAGGGCCTGCTTAATAGGCCTTTGTGTTCCTGTATCCACATGGTGCTGCACCAAGTGGGTGCACCCTGGTTTCCCAGTGAACATGTCCCCAAACTCCTGTAACACTGCTTGGATTTCTTGAACCTGGGTAGGGAATAGCTGCTGGGATATTGCTACCCCTTCCACTGAGGTGTCAGCCCGAGCCTCACTGAGGATATGAGTCACCAGATCCCCCTCAGACTCCTCCTGCCATCCACTGCAAATACTCAGCACAAGGGCCTCCCTATCATGGTAAGGTTTTATCATGTTAGCATGGTACAATGTATGCCCCTGCCTCTTGCCTAGCAGTTCTACCATGTAGTTACCATCACTGACCTTCCTTACCACCTTGCAGGGGCCCTCCCAAGCTGCCTGCAGCTTGTTGAGTCTTACAGGAATGAGAACTATTACTTGCTGCCCTTCAGCATACTCTCTAGCTCAAGCATTCCTGTCATACCAGACCTTTTTCTGCTGTTGGACTTCTGCCAGGTTCTCCTGGGCCAAACCCATGAGTTCCCTTAGCCTTGTCCTGAGGTTTAGGACATATGCCACAACAGACTCCTTGTGGGATTCACACTCACCCTCCCAATCATCTTAAATCAAATCTAGAGATCCCCTCACCCTATGTCCATGCAACAACTCAAAGGGTGAAAAACCTGTGGATTCCTGGGGCACCTCTCTGTAAACAAATAACAGATGAGGCAAATATCTGTCCCACTACCTCTTAAACTGGTCTGCAAATACCTGTAGCATCGTCTTGAGTACAGAGTTATCCCTCTCAACAAGACCATTAGTCTGGGGATGGTAGGGGTGGTCTTTAGGTGCTTTACCCCAAAGTACTTCCACAGACAGGCCAGCAAGTCTGACATGAAATTGGCACATCTGTCAGTCAGTATTTCTTTTGGGAAACCTACCCTGCTGAAAATCTAAGCATTTGCCACCTTTTCTGCCTCAATGGAGGACAGAGCCACTGCCTCAGGGTATCTGGTAGCATAATCTACTACCACTAGGATATACATGTTTCCTGTGGAACTTGGGCTACTCAGAAGACCCACAATATCCATAGCTACCTTCTGAAATGGCTCCTCAGTCACAAGAAAAATCATCAGAGGAGCTTTCACCTTGTCACCTACCTTGCCTACCTTTTGGCACTGCTCACATGTCCTGCAGTACACTGTTACATCTCTGGAAATCACAGTCCAATAGAAGTTCTGCATAATATGTGTCTTCATACATTTTATGCTCATATGACCTGCAAAGGGAGTATCATGGGTATGGCTAGAAGTGCCAGATGGTAGGCTCTGGGAACTGCCAACTGCTGTATTCTCTCACCCTCTAGCCCGCCCTCAGGGGTCCACTCTCTATACAGTAACTCTTTGCCCCAGTATACAGATTCCCCCTTCCCTTGACAATCAGGTGCCTCACTAGATACCTCCCTCGGGCCTTGTAATGTATGGTCTGAGAGCTGAGCCTGTCTCAACTCTCTCTTAGTAACCCTTCCCAGCTCCCCTTCCATAGGAAATCTGGCATCCTCTGACAGCAGTGCCTCACTGTCAGCCTGGGTATTACTACTATTCACCTCTGCCCTTGCAGTCACTCTGTCCAAGGGAACATCAGTACCCACAAGCAGCTATGACACACCTTCAGTCTCACTGCTACAAGGTATCTCCCTTCCTGAAGTAACCACCTCTCCAGTTCTGGCTGCAAGTGTGCGGTCTTTCTGGGTCTCCCCCAATCTACCAGACCCACATGCTTGTCTCCAAGCTTGACTGCATGTAACTGCAAACACACAGAGTACTGCATTATCAAAATCATTTCCTATCAGGACATCTGCAGGGATATCCTCAAGCACACCTACTTTCTGGCTTCCTTTTCCACCCACCCAGTCAATGTGAACCCTAGCTAAAGGTATTTGGAATGGAGTCCCTCCTAAAGCTCTGACTGGAGTAGACTGCCCAAGCAAGTAGTGCTCCTCTGTAACCATTGCAGGCTTCGCAATGGTTAGGTCAGATGCTGTGTCTCTTTTAGCAGTGGCCTCTATCCCATCCACTAAGATAGGATATAACCTCTTGTGGGAGCTTGGTACTCTTGCTGTCTCAAGACAACTTACTGCTGGCATTTTGTCATTCCCACTTACTGGATCTCCCACCTTTCATTCCCCACCTTGCCTCCATAGACATCTACATGCTACATGGCCCCACTGGTTGCATTTAGGCCCCACTGGTTGAATTTAAAACATTTAACCCTTGGCCCTGGACATGTAGCTGGACTAGTGGCTTCCCCTTCTGCTGGCGGACTCTGTTGGGGTAGTCTGGGCTGGCCTCCATGGCTTCCCTTAGGCCCATGAGCAGCACTGGGTGTCCCTTTCCAGTGCAGTGATAGCTTGCTTGCTAGGTATATGTCTCCCTTCTTCCCCAACTGATCTGCAGTATTGCATTGTCTATCAGCTAACCAGATTCTCAAGTCCTCAGGCAAAGTGCTAAGGGCTTGTTACCTCACCAAAAGGTCTTCCAGCCCTTCAAAAGTGGTGACCTTACATCCACTCACTCACCTATCAAAATAAGTGCTTAGTTCAGCAACATATTCACACGCACTTTCATTTGCTTTGCTTCTATGCTCAGAAAACTTTTTCCTATAAGCTAAAGGTGTTAACTTAAAATATTCTGAAAGACAGTTCTTTACAACATTATAATTTAAACAATCATATCAGACAGTTTAGAAATTACAGTTACAGCTTTACCATGGAGTAAGGGGGTCAGGAACTGTACCCAGAGCCCTTGGTTAACATTATACTGTTTACATACCCTCTCAAACATATGAATGAAACTACCAAATTATCCCCCTCTGTAAATTGTGCAAGAAATTTACTGACCTTTGTTGCTTCTGGGGTTCAGTTACACCCTTCCCCATTACCTCCATGACTCAATTGAAGAGTCAGAATCTCCTTTTCATGTTGCCTCTGCCTCTCCATTTTCTCTGTTTTCAGGTGTCGCAGTTTCTCATTTTCCTCAGCCTTTAAACATTGCAATTTCTCATTTCACTCAGTCTCTAGATGTCTCAGTCTCTCTGCTGTCTCTATTTTCAAATGTTTGGCCTCCAGCTCAAGTCTCTTTAACTCCAGATGGATTTTTAAGTCCTCTGTGAAAAGGTTGAGCTGTCCATTTTCTGAGAGTTGTACATCTCCATGTCCAGTCTGATCATTCTCCTGGTTGCTATTCTGTGATGCAGCTGTAACTAAAGCTGCAATCATGTCTGCTTTAGTCAGGATGGCATGCACTAGGCCTTTAGCCTGGCACATTTCAGCCAACTGGCTCCTTTTCAGCTTGCCATACTCCTCTGCTGACATGCTTTTCTGTTCTCAATGACTAAGTTAATAAAAAATAAAAAAGTTGTGGTATGAACTCTGAATGTTCACTGCATGGCTGAGTGAGAGTACAAACACCTTTAGTGACCACTGTACACAGGCTACAGGAATTCAGTATCCACGCAACTGCAAGCCAATTTATATGTCATGTGGCTAACTCAACACCATCAACCAATTAATATGTGATGTGGATATCCCACCACTGTCCACCAATTAATATGTGATGCCCCAGCACTGACCCTCTAATCAAGGAGCCTCAATCCTCACCACTGGCAACAATGAGGAATGTACACAATGGGAGGATGACAAGTACACACACAGTAAAGTACAATTTCCCTTAAAAGCACACATAGATCACAGTCAGTCTGGGGCTTGTTTCTCCCTCTTTCTCCAGATTCCCAATAAGACTCCCCACTGACACAGCTATAGAGTTGAGTCCTTAGCCAGGGTTCCAAGTCAAGTCCTCCCAACACTCTCTCTGTCCAACCAGTGCTTCATGTCCCTGCCCAAGTAGCTGACACTCACACACACTTTGACATTTGATTTATACACAAGCACACACCTGGGAAAGGCTAGCACAGGTTTACTAGCTATGCCCCTCATGCCCAGACTATAAGGTAGTTATCACTGCCACCAGAAGCCCTTATCAGCTTCTTTAAGGCCCTTACCAAGCCTGATCAATCCTACTGTGTAAAGTTACTATTATCCAAACGATAAGTGTGACCAAGACTTGCAAGGTTATTTAAGAGTGGCCTGTACAGTGTCACCAACTACATATGCAAGTACACTAAGAGCTTAAATATGTCTCACAAATATCAACAAATATCAGCCACAAAGATAGATTTAAATATATTTAATAATAAATAATAAAAGAACAAGAAAATAATCAACACACTAACTACAGAGTTCGGAATCACAGGACATATTTTAAAACAACATTGCAGGACAGTCTCAAATATATACAGAAACATATAAACTAATCTTTACTATATTTCTCTCTATATCTAAGAGAGATAATATGCCCTAAGTCTTACTTACAGAGCAAGGCAAATGCAGATGAGTGGATGTTCTTGCTAGGTCCAAGACAAAACACAAAAATACCAAGTTTCTCTCTGAGAGAGTTCTTAAATTGATATCATACATTATTGCTGGGTCAACTTGGATGACATCACTCTTTGTCACCTGCCTTCAGTTCCCAGGCTAGCAGAAACTAACATGTCTGTGTTAAAAATACACATCTCTCAGATGATTGCTGAGAACTGGAAGTTGTAAAACAATTAAACACTTTTACATTTTAGAACTAGTAATTGCTTCTCTCCAAGACAATAGAAAAACCTCTAGCTCTAGACATTGTGTCTGCTTCACTTAACCTGAGAGATAACACAATCAAGAAACATTTTAATTTTAACTTATTTTCTTGAAGTTTTGTATGTTAACTTAACTCTGTATGTTTCAGCTTCTACTATTAAAACATACATTTTCACAGGTATATAGTCCATATACATTTCTGTTCTTTTCCAGTAGGGTACACTGTGGGCACATTCTTTAAGCTCACTACTGTACAAACCCTGTTCAACACACTCTTCTAAACCAGTAGTTTAATACACACATAACATATAGTTCTCTTACATTTGTAAGGTAAGCATATGAACCATGTTAATATTCACAAATGACATATGATTATTTACAAAATTCCAGATAGCTGGGCTGGCAGTGTTACAGGAGTATAGTTTTGTCTCTGAAGATTTTAACTTGCAGAGTGTGGCTAATCACTTTACTTGCTGATCATGCTTCCTTCTCTTTTCATGTATGATTGTCCACCATGTTCTAAAGTTAAGCATCCCTACGTTAGATATGACCTATAAGCTTCAAAAAAACTCGGTTGTCACCTTCTTGTCCATTTCTGGAAGATGTTCAGGTCTCCTTTTAGACTTTGCCTCCAATCCAGGACCATGGATTTCATTATGATTTTCATGCATGGACCAAAGAGCTTCATTCACTGACAAAAAACTCCTTTCTAGCAGTCAAACCTGAATAACAAATTCCCATCTAATCCTGAATCCCAACAAAACAAAACTTATGCTATTCCACCCTGCTAAATTTACTACCCCCCTCTTTCAACATTGAATCCACTAATTAAATCATCATCACTCCCACTGCTCATACTAAGCTATTCTCTCTCTCTCTCTCTTTCGGCTTTTCCTGGTTAGGGGTCACCACAGCGGATCACCTTGTCTGCTCATGATTGGTAGTGGAGTTTTACGGTGTTGAGTTGCCAGCCCGGTGCCCAACCTTCTACAGAAGGCACACACATGCATGCACTCACGCCTAGGGCCAATTTTAGCGTCTCCAATCCTAGGGGGTTGAAATAGACAATAACATAAGATGTGACATCCACATATCTCAAACCATACAAAATGTGCACAAAAAAACTAGGTACACTGTATAGAAATAAACTATACTTCACAAACAACACAAAAGCCACAATAGCTCAAACACATTTGATCTCAACCTGATGTACGCATCACTCATACTCACCCACCACAGAAAAACTGACCTTGCAAAACTTGAGATATGCTATAATAAATACGCTACATTTGCTATCAGATCAAACTCTAGGACCCATCACTGTAAAGCCCTTAAGCAGCTAAACTGGCATGAGCTTCCCCAACTCCTTCTTTATTACCAACTAACCATGGCACAGAAAATACTCTATCAGAAAGAGAAAACACATGTGCTGCAAAATCTACTGCAACCTTACTCTTGTTCCAGATCCTTACGATCCAACAATGAATGCTTGATAGCAGTTACTATTGCTAACAATCAGGCTGGAGAATCCCTCTTCTCCAACTCTATATCTAAAAATTGGAATGTATTACCTCCAAACATTACATCCAACACAAACTCACCATATTTCAAACTGTTACTAAAAACTCACCTGTCCAAGAAATGGACATGTCCATGTATGGTTCCTGACTAGACAGCTTGTTCCTGATACTGCTCCTATACTGTATCAGTCTCAGTAAATGTACTTTTTGTATACAAATGATGTTGAATATAATGCTTACCTTGCCTGTAGATTTATTTTATCTAGCTGTATTCAAATGTGTCATATACTGCACTTGAATATTTGTTGATATTGCTTATTTTAGATGGAGCTTTTCTCCCCGGGCCTTTGCTGAAAAAGGACTTGTGTCCAGTCAGACTTTTCCAATAAACAAATATAAAATAAAAATTAAATAAATAAATGTGTTGTTTTCAAATAGCTTATGTCTGTTAGTTCCCACTAGGGCATATGTGAGTTAATTTCTGAGCAGGAGAACCCCAAACTGACCCTTATGGCATTTCATCGATCACTTTCTACAGTCTTGACTGCTTTCTTGTCATAGCCATCTGAGATGCTTCTCACACCCATTTCCTCCTACTAAATTTATACCTTTCTACCTCGCTTCTTGCCAGTTCACCTCATTGAGTAGTCTGATATGAGACTGAGCCAAAGGCCTCATGGACCAATATGCACTATTGCTCCTTCACCAGCTCTGGTGTTACACTGTAGTACACCTGCAGGATTTCTGAGCACCAGATGACACTGGCAGTGAAGCCATGATGGTTTGTGTCCCTTTATTTTAAGATCCTCTCTGTCTCCTCACTTTCTACTTATATTTGAATAACTGGCCTTTATTTGCCTGGATTGGTATTCCTACCTGTTATGAGCAAGAGAAAAAAAAAACTCTTTCTTAGTCATCCAATAATTCCTCACTTGCCAGATACCTATCAATAATTTCTGTTCATTGTTTTGCCAGAGTACTTGCTAGATTTTTGAAGTGATCTCATTGATATTCTGTCTTGGTCCTGAGGTTGATCAATATTTAAGATGGCCAGTTGCTTTTCTACCCTCTTATTGATCAATTAGTTTACTTCTTACACTAGCAGCATGATAGCTTTCCTTAATTTTTTTGTGAATAGTGGGATGAAATCTCATTCAATACTTTAGTACTTCCGCAATACCTTTGTTTCTAATCTCCTTTCTATTTATAATTAACTTGTTTAAGTTGGTGATTCTTTTTTTTATCTAAAATATGCCTGAAAACTGTTTTTCTCTGTATGTTTCTCCCTGTGCTAGTGTCTTCTCTGGCTTTTTTCTTCCACCCTTGTTTAGCAGAACTCTTCCCTTCTTTGATACAGGCATTTGTTTTCTTTTCCCCTTTCTACTTCTCTATTCCATTTAAATGCTTTCTTCTTATTTCTGAATGCCATCCTGACTAGGGTCCTTGCTATATGTTGAACAATACTGTGGTAAAATGGGAATAATTGAACTAGTTTAACTGATTCATGTATTTTGCTGAAACTGGGTAATTTGAAAGAGTAAATATACAGAGCAGTATGGGTAAGGAAGTTTCTCCTTACCCCAAAGTTGTGCATACACAGAGTTAGTATATATTTAGAAATACAGTAATATCACTCACAAAACATTTTTTTTGTATTTCTGTTACAGTCAACTTTGTAAGATGGTGACTGCATTTTTAACAGATGTAGTTCTGATGAAAGACCTCCCAGCTCTGCCATTTCTGTCTCCCCTTTTGCTTCACCTTTTGGACAAACACCCATGCATATGTTTCATAATGCTACCTATAAATCTTAACTATCTGTCTCCTTTGGCACATTCAGTCATATCTGCTTCTGGTCAACCTTTCAGTAGTTACATACACTGCTGCCTTTGTCCATGAGGTCTCCACTACCATAGCATGGTGACTGTTGTCCAGTGGAGATCTCACTTCATATCACAAACATCGCCTGAGCTGTTAAGAACTATAGCTAGGGTGTTGTTTTTGTCTGGTGGATTCCTGCACTAGCAAAACACATTCTTCCTGACCCAGGGGTTTGTTGGGATCTTTTCACTTTCTGTTCTTTATGTAGGCAAAGACTGGTCTTCATCTGGGAAACTGAGATCACCCATCACCACTACCCTGTTCTTTTGTCTCTACCTTCTGAACCAGTCCAGCACAGACAGTTTTCTTAAACAGATTTGAACAGAGGACAGTCAGCGGCATCCAAACAACACCTTTCCCCACAGACTGATTACAGCTGGACTGATATGTAATTCCATACTTTACCATTCTCATTCTGCTCTGTTTCCCAGTTGCTTCTTTTTTGCCATCACTTTGTGGACTATCCCATCTATTACCTAAACTGTAACTTCTCTCGTCTCCTTTCCTCATGTTATCACACCGGAGAATATGACTGCCTGGACTTATGATATCATAGTGCTTCATCTCCATTAGCAGAGTCACAGTGATGCTGGTAGAGAGCTACAATTTCTCCAGTTTTATTTATAGGCTCCTTGAATTACACATTACTACCTTCTAATCCTTTTTTTACATACCATCACCTTCTAACCCCTCCTTTTACTCCTTCCCTTCCTCGCCCTCCTTCCTAGATTTTTGAGTGTCCTTCATGTTTATTCCCACTTCTCCGTTTTCCCACATTCTGCCCAGTCCTCAGACTTGCTTTCATTGAGTTGCTTCCTTATTCCTTTTTCCCATTCCCTCTTCATTTCAGTTTAATGGTACAGAAGGGCTGCACAGCCTTTGAACCTTATTTTCAGCAATGCTTCTCTCTTATACTGAGTTGGAACTTATCAGTACTTTAAATCATCTATGAAATCCATGGCCTTCCCCAGTTGACCAAATATTCAGGTCCACTATATCCTTCCCACTGTTGCTTGATTATGAATTTCCATGGAGGGTTGTCTGTCTTGGGCCACCTCCTTTACCATCCTGGCTACCTATTCATTGTTCATGCCATCATATCATTAGTGTCAATGTGGTCATTGATACAGGTAGTTGATCTTATCCTACTCCATTATGTTCCTCTATCTTCCACTATTCTGTCCAGGTCAGTCCTGACACCAACTTTATTATGACTCACTGTAAGGTTGTGATTCATTTGATGAAAAAAAATCTCTGATTAACCTTATCTATAACTGTGACACTTATGCTTTCATCCTAACACTCTAACATCCTCATATTCACATTATCTCCTGCATTCCTTCCTACGTCTTTCTGTGTATCTCTCCTTTCAACCCTGTTCTCTTTCTGTCTTCTTAATTCAGCCTACCATCTTATACATCATGCCTTCTTCTTTTTAGCCTGCCTTTCCCAGCTTCCCTGGAGGCTCCCATGTTCCTGCATCAGCTTGCTCTTGGGTAACATCACATTTCTATTAGTCTCTACAATCTCCTCTCTACTAATAACTTTCTTTCCACACCCTGTGCCATCTTCCTCCTCAACCACTGTCTGTTATCTGACTCTCTTTTCCTGGGATTCCTTACCTCTCATATGTCCTCGTCTGTCAAATCCTTACTTCCCAGTCTTGCTTATTTCTTAATCGATCATGTTTCCATCTCTTCCCATTACTCATACTCTGTGCTCCTACTGTTTCTTCCCTTGAATATCATGCAAGACTGGCAGCCTCTGCCCATATACTACCTTTGCTTTTCATTGTGGTCTGTCCATGTTCAGTTTTCCCTGGTGCCCTCATCTCCTAATTTATCTCCCAGATCAGCCTCCTGAGTTCCTGCATTTCCAATATTATCCCCATATCATCATGCATATTGCACAGCTCGGCTGTACCCCAAGTTCCTAAATCATACTGCCACCTACACTTTCAGCATCTCACCAACTCATTCTCCTCCACTCTTGTCTAAGTAAAGCTGTCCTTGTCTCATTTTAGTAATTTAACATGCTAGCACAAGAAAAAATTTGGTGTAAGGAGATCTTGTAGGGGGGCAGTGGGTACTTGTCCTACCACTTCTCTGGGTTCTGTATATCTGTTAACCCAACAGCACATTCCTCTAACATCTGCTAGAAGTATTTTTTGAGTTCTTGCTTTTAGGTATTTGGATACCATTACTTCTGGCTGGGACTGTTTATTTGATTTGCACTCACATGACCTATTTCTTTGATTTTAACTATTCTATGTGTATGTGCAAAGTGTTGGCATTAACTGGTTGTTTAAATCATCATCATCAGCATCATTATCAACCCCCTTTTTCCCATATTTTACATGGGGTCAGGGTGTTGTATGAACTGTCAACATCTCTGTCTATTCAATGCCAGTATCCTACCTTCTTTGACACTCATGCCTGACTGTCGCAAGTCTGTTCTCACACAATCCATCCATCTCTTTGCTGGATGCCCTTGATTCCTCTTGCCTTCTTCCTGTCAGGCCTGTCTTCTTCACAAGATTGACTTCTGCTTTTCTGAACATGTACCCAAACCATAATGATCTTTGACCTTTCTACAACTGAACCAACTTTAGCTTCTACTCTTATATCCTCATATCTTCATCTGTCCCACAGTGTGCATCCTACCACCCATCTCAGGTACTTCATCTCAATCACCTCAAGCATCCTCAACTGCTCTGCCTTTATTACACAGGTTTCTGTACCATACAGTAGTACTAGTCACACCACTGTTTTCTGCACCTTACTTTTCATCTTCTTTGTCTTTCTTCTGTCATACACTATACCTGGCACACTTTGCCATTTGGCTGATGCCCCTCTGATTCAAGCTTCTACCACTTCATTCACACTTCCATTTTCCTCAACCAGCTCTCCCACATATACTTGAAACTGTTAACCTGTTCCACTACTTTTCCTTCTATCTCAGTTCTCAGCTTCTTCTGACTTCCCCCGTTTGCTGCTATTACAACTGTCTTATCTGTATTCAGTTTCATCCCATGTGCCATCGGTTTTGCATTCCATTCCCCCTCCTTTGCTTAAGTTCTTGCTCAGAGTCTCCCTGTAATGCCACACCATCTGCATACAGCAACTTTGCTGATCTGTCCCCTCTGATCTGTTTGCTAATGTAGTCCATCACCAGTATAAACAGCAGTGGACTCAGAGCTGAATAATGATACACTTCTATTGCCACAAGGAATCACTCTGAGAGTATGAGTACTGTACTTGAATAATTGCTTTCTTGTACATAGCTTGCACTAATTCTGCCAATGTTTCTAAGACTTTGAACCACTGCAGGATGCCCAGATCAGCTTTCTTGGCACCTTGTAATATGCTTTCTTCATGTCTATGAATGCCCAGTTGGACTCGTTCCTCATTTCTAGCTTCTTCTCAAATATATATCTTACTTCAAACATTGGATCAGTTCTACTGCATCCTGATCTGAATCCAAGTGGCTTATCTCCCATATAATGTTCTACTACTCTGTGTATTCATTAATCAATCACCCTCTCCAGAACTTTCATACAATGTGACAGGAATTTGATATCGCTGTGCTGCCCACAATTGGGAATTTCCCTTTTTGTTCTTAAATAATAGCACTAGTATGCTTATTCTCCAGTCATCTGGGATAAACGTTTCTCTTATACTGCTATGAGTAACCTCAGCAGCCATTTCTCCCCTATCTCACCCAACATCTCGATCATATCTGCTGTGACCTCATTTGAGCCAGTTGCTTTCCCTGACTTCATTTTCCTTAAAGCCGTTCTTACTGCCTCTATGATGGGTTCCTCCTCTTCTCTCATCATATGCTGTGTCTGGGGCAGGGCAGCTTTTGTGGGATTTTCTTTGAACAGATGCTGCTTGAAGAACTCCTTCCATCTGCCTTTAATGTCCTGTGGACTGGTGAGCAAGTTATAACTGGCATCCCTTATGAAGGGTGGCAGACTATCTTGTTTATCTATAAAACCAACAATACACTGGATAAACAAAAAAATAACAAACACAGAAGCCAATGCACCGCTTTATTCTCCTAGTACCTCGGCTTTTCGCCTTCATGGAATGAAGTGATTACAAAAACCAGCAACCTTAAATACACATGCCCTAACTGATTGATCAATCAATCAAGCAAAGCAACTGATTTATTTAAACACTTCAAATAATTAAACAATGAAATGCCCCAACAGGTACTATATCTTTTTTAACCCCACGACAATGTCAAATATAAATACATAAAATATATGTGTGCAGACTTCCCTTATAAATTTCATATGACTTGAATACATGGAAATGCACACACCATACACAAATGCATATTTCAAATTCAAAAATTCAGATAAACCTCTAAATTTAGCCCCCATGATAAAGGGTACCAGAATTAAAAATATAAGTGATTTCTATTTGATTTAATTTAGAATGGAAATCTTCCCACAATCCTGCTGGTTGTGCCAGAATACTAAAAAAACAGAGAAGCCCCATTGCCACCATGCTCCAAAAGAAAATGTTCAGCTACAGGGTCACTGTCTTTCCATTCCTGATGTCAGCCAAGTGTTCCAACACCCTTACTCTCGCCATTCTTTTTGTCTGCCCTGTGGACCAACATGTGTAAACCACCCCACAAGATTTGCAATGAAATCGTTCATTTGCCACATATTTACAACTATTAATAGTGGTACCTGAAAGATTACGTATTCTGTTGCATACACTGCAATTACCACATGCAAATGACCCCACCTGCTTGGAGGTGGACTGCAAACTTCTGAATGGTCTATTCAGTAGTTCTTTTAAATTACAATAACGACTAAAGGCGAAGGTCACCCTCTCAGGCAAAATTATACTTTAAAAATCAATCTGAAATAAGCATAGGCCTAAATCCCTAACTATTTTCATGAGAAAATCTGAAAAGGGACTATACCTAGTGACATAAAATAGCCTCTCAATTTCCCTAATACCACTCTCATTAACCCTGCAAGAAAAAGACCTACCTCAAATAGACCTCCTTGTCTCTCCCCATAGTCTACTTTTTTCTAATCTCTTCTCAACATCTCCTTAGAATACCTCCTACAAAGGAGTCTACACTCTACCTCCAACAAATAATGACCCCTGGCTTCTGTGTTTGTTATTTTTTTTATCTTCTTTATCTTTTTGTCTTTGCCTTTCTGGACTTCTGCATTGCACCACCAGCTTTCCTTATGTACCTTATTTCCATACCTGACTTGGCCACGTATCTGTTCTGTAGTCCTCACACAGGCTGTTTGGAGGTGTTGACATTTCTCTTCAACTCCACCTATTTTGTCTTCTTCTTAAGGTGCTAGAGCCCTCAGTAATTTTTTCAGTTGTTGTGCTTTCTCTCCGGTCAACTTCCAAGTCTTCAGCCTGGTTTCTGTTGACCTGACAGCTTTCTCTAACCACTGCTTACAGCTGATTGTGGCCACCAGTAGTTTATGTTGTGGTTCGACTGTTTCACTGGGGATGACTTTGCAATTGTTGATTCTACCCCAGTGCCCTTTCTTGAGTAGGAGGAAATCTACCTGAGTTGTATGTTGGCCACTCTTGTATGTGATCTTGTGACTGTCTCTCTTTCTGAAATATGTGTTGGCTACTACCAAGCCATTTGCCAGACAGAAGTCTAGAATGGCCTCTCCTTCTTTATTCCTGTTGCCCCACCCTTGTGGTCCCAGGCAGTCCTCATAGCCTGTTCTGTCTGTCCTGGTATGTGCATTTAGGTCACCCTTTATCAATACATTTCATATTGTTCTGATTTATCTATAAGGTCCTGCAATTGCTGTCTGAATGCACACTTTTCCTCACTATCATACTCTGTTGTGGGGCATATGTTGAGATTATGAATACTGCTCTATTATTAGGCTGAAGTCTGATTGCCATGAGTCTCTTGCTAATTCTGATGACAACCTTCACTGTATTCTGAAGCCTTTCCCTCACCCCAATTCCCACACTATTTCTAGTCTGTTCTCCTCCTCCATAGTAAACTCTGGATCCTACGTCAAGTGGCTTTGCTGCACTACTCTTCCTTCTTGTCTCTTCGATGCACAGAATGTCTAGCATCCTTCCCTTTATGTCATCGACTTCCAAGCTCAATCTTGTCAGTAAACCTACATTGAGTATAACAATTCTTAGTTCATGTTTTTCAGGTTGATTAGTTTTATATTCAGCTTTTGCTCAACAGAGTTATCCCAGGTAACTCAAGTTAGGCAACTGGACACCAACCAGCCAGTAGCTTATTGACCCTTGGCTGCTGGGCTTTATGGTGGGCAAAGATTGGCAAGTAGGGGACATACACCCCTCCCTCAATTAACATGGGTCCCTGGTATAGATCAGAGTAGGCCAGGTCCTCAGCCTACATATCACCAGCAAATAGCCATGTCCATTTGGCAACATTAGTCAACATGACTGAATTAGAATTGCCTAGTTATTAAATAATGGATTCATATCTAACTGTTTATTTGTGTGACATTTGTTTATTTAGTTTTGGCTTTTGCTTACTTTTCTACTTTTACTCAGTGGATGTTTGAGTTCCATACAGCCTACCTGTATACATTCACCCAACATATTCTTTAAACCTTGCAAATGCATGCAGACATTTTCATCTAGTTAACAAAGATGAAAAAAACAGGATAAGTGCAGCTGTGGGATTCAATAAACTTAATGTAGGCACCGCGCGAAGCCTACATGGAATTTACATTTGTACACAGTGATGCGCCGTGAGCAGCAGAACTTATTACATAGTCATGCTGCATGTAGTCAGCACTGGCACCGCATGCTAGTAGATATTCCACTTACCATCTACCCCAGGACACAGGTCACATACCTATTAGTCAGATTATAAAGTGTGATGGCCACATTATACTTGGGTTGTATGTTGGTTTTCGTGACGTAAAAAATCCTCCCATGTTTTCTTGTCATTGCAGGTTTTATCATGGCTGTGACAGCAATCTTTGGTGTATGTTGATACTGTCTGTATTATTCTAATATCACAGATGGAGTCAATAATTGCCCACAATCTGTAGTCCTTCAGGCAGCTGTTTGGACACAGGATGTGTATGTCATCTGTGATGTCCATTGCTGAAATAATGGACACGAAAAGGCCTAGCAGACAGCTGTGATGTACAGACCTGACCACTGGACCTGAGATATAGATCACTTCACACATGTTAACATATTTAGATGCCATTTATGTGATACACTATTCTATCCACTCAGTGATATAGGTGTATAAGGCCATATCTGACAGTGTTGAGTGAATACCTCAATGTGGATTTGTGTCAAATATTTTGGGCCTGTCAATTTCCAAAGGATGCTAGTGTTGTCATCATGCATGCCCTCGATGATCTATTTGAGGACATCTAACAGATGTAACAGACATGATGTAGCATTAACAACTCACACAGGTCTGTTGCACACAGCCAAAATATCACTAGTATCTATTTAGAAAAGGTCCATGATGACATGCTTGTCTACCTCGCAGATGAAGAGAGTCAGGATGTGTCTATACATGCATGCATCTGGTGCTGTTCCCCTCAAGTCACATGGATGCACATTGAAAACACCCTTCTACAGCAACATAGTCTGTGTGGATGGTGTGTGGAAGTGTGTATTAAACTGTGTCAGGAAGGTATATGTGATGAGTCATGTGATAGATGATCTGTGATGTTGTCACAGCCCATTGATTCAGTATGATATGTCTGGATGCAGATAAGATATTACATACTAGCTATCCTCAACTGGCATATACTTTGAACACAATTCCCCATGCAGGGATCATTGAGAAAGTCTCCAGCAGCTGGGGATTAAACCTCATGTCACTAGACAGGTAACCAGCTGGCTCACTGACAGAACACATACTGTGAAAGTTGGTGAATCAACCTGTACCAGTAGAGCTATCAGCACTGTTGTACCTCAGGGATCTGTCCTTGGCCCTTTACTATTTGGAATCTATTTCTCGACAGCTCAGGCTAAAGTATATGGCCTTTGTATTACCATGTTTCCTGATTCTTGCATATTGGGTGCAATCATTGAGTCCACATATGATGATAACATTCTCCAGGAGGGGCTAAGACAAACATATGATTGGTGACAAAGCCACACTGCCTACAAATAAATGCAGAAATGTGCCTTTATTTTGTTCTTCTGAAAAGTGGAATTCCATGCTAATTACACCATTGACAACAGTCCTGCTATGCTGAAACCCAGAGATGCAAGCACTGGGAACACATGTAGATAGCAATCTAAACTTTGACCACCAAGTGTCCACACTGGTATTGAAAGCCTATGTTGTGCACACATAAGCCACACCACCATATTCAGATCTTAGGATTGTATGACAGCGCTGTGGTTGAACCTCATTAGAACACTAATTGAGTATAATGCTCTCTTTTGCATGTACCTCACCAGAAACATACAGCAACTGGAGAGACAACAGGGGTTTCTCACCAAGAAAACACAGGGCCTACAAACCTTACTGTGATGTATGTGGATAGACTGAAAGCCATATCACTGTAATATGTATTGTATAGGATGAGTGACTTCTGCCTGGCCACCAGGCCAGTCTCTGACCCTGCTCTGACCCTGCTCTGGTAGGAATAATGCATACCCACAAATCAGGTATAGCTGATGACTTCAGCAGTGTCTGCTCAGGAAAATATGGTAATAACAGTGTCCCACATGCTGTTGAAAAAGGATCTCTGTAATGTCAAGCAAGAGCACAAACACACACACACACACACACACACACACACACACACACACACACACACACACACACACACACACACACACACACACACACACACACACACACACACACACACACACACACTTGACTGCAGTGAGAACAGAACCCTTACCTAAGTACACAGACTACAGAACTCAGTTTATGCAAGCACAATGGCACAACTCTGACTTTTACAAGACTGCAGGTCAACTTATAGTGGATGGCATCAGCAGGACATGTTGGAGAGGCGATGTTGGGAGGCCTACGTGAAATGGATGTGTAGGCATGTGCAGTTTTCAAAATACTGTCTATCCATGGGACTGGAGAGATAGTTATAGGACACACACATCTGGTCTTTGGGTTAGACACATGCACACACACACTCCAAGTTGACTGCTGTGACAACACAACCCCTACCTATCTAAGTGTACAGACTTCAGAACTCAGTACTTTACACAAGCACCACACACAAGTCTGACTTTTACAAAACTGCAGGTCAAATTATGGTGGTTAACATAAGCAGGGCATGTTGGAGAGAAGATGTTGGGAGGCCTGCATAGGTTTATAGTTTCATAGATTCATAGGAGGTTACTAGCCTAATAGTCCTAGGGTGTTTAAAAAGTTTAGCCATGTAAAAGCACAAGTACCATTAGTGAGCATAGTTACATGGCCATTGTTAGCAGATCGATTTTTGTGATCAGTGCCCACTGGCCCTGTCCATGAGGGACATAAGTGATAACCCCAGGGATGAATTTACAATCACCTATCCTGTTGTCAAGGCTGACCTTGATTTGGGTCATTGAGGAACACTGTTTAATATGCAGTGGGAGCCTATTACAGAGGAGTTGCAATCACTGATAGATATATGTGTCTCCCCAGAATATTCTGTTTATGTCATAGGCTAGGTTGGGGTCCCTGGAGCAAGTTATTCTTGTCCCATTTGATTTGAAGATGTTCAGCATTTCCAGTAGGGCAGGATCTTAGAATGCTCTGTAGACTAGCCATAGGTCAACTCTCAGCAGCCTGCATGATACTGAGTTTAATGACAGGTATTTCAGTCTTTCCATGCTTGTCATGTTTTGGAGGCTCTGGATTCTCCCAGTCACAAACTTCTGTGTTTTCTCAATTTGCTGCAGGTTTCTGATGAGGTACAGACAGATGGGAGGACTGTATTTAATTTGTAGTCTGATAAGGGAGTACAGCAGAACTATGACCTCCCTGCTCTTCATGTGATAGCCTTATTTAGGAGTTACACAATATAGAATGCGTGTCTCGTCACTATGGACACATAATGATTGAAGTGTAGATTGCTATCAACATGTGTTCTCAAGTCTCGCAAAAATGTGTTTGAGCTTAGAAGGGTGCTATTTATATTACAATTAGCAGGGGTACTTTACTGCTAAAGGGAGCAATGAGGAATTTTTTGCTTTTAGGTTCAGTCCATAAGTTTGGCATCAATCATTTGTCTGCATCAGCCCCTTCTATAATATTTTAACATAGTTGGGGGACTCTGTATGACTTTATCCAGTTGACAGTCATCTACCAACCTGGTAAGAAACAGGCCATCTACCTTTGCCTGGACATAAGAGAAATAATTTCCAAACAGTTGGGGACCCAGCACAGATCCTTGTGGTATTCAACTGGTAAGTGGTCTAGTGGTGGAAGTGCAGTCCCCGACTTTGTCAGTATGCATTCTTTTGGTGAGCCTGTTTTCTATCCATCTAGTAATGTATGGGTTAGTCCCCAGATGGGACAGTTTCTCCATGATACCTGAATGGGGGATAGTGCCAAAGGCCTTGGATAAATCAACATAGCGGTATGTCCTGTTATCCCTCATCCAGGTATTTGGGGTCATTATCAAAGAAGTCCACAATGTTTAATAAGCAAGATCTAGCACTGACAAAACCAAAATGGGTCGGGACAAGTGTGTTGAAGGTCACCTATGTCCCTATGGATAAGGTCTGTGCTGATCCCTTTCTTAGCCTTGCAGATAAGGCTTTTTAGGCTTATGGGTCAATAGTTCTAGTTCTGCATGTTACCAGATTGATGTGCATTGCATATCACACAACATTTGATAATAATGTCTTTAGTGTAGGTGATATATGTGTGGAAAAAGTACTAAGACACCAGGGTTGAAGTACTTTGGAGAGGTAACACATGGCTATATTGTAAATATGTGAAATATTGTTAGATAGGGCCTTCAGTTTGTTAAGTGTCTGCATGTAATTCATATCATAGACAGGAAATGGACTGTAAACAGCAATAATACATAATAATATTTACTTTTCCATAGAGTGGCAAGCAGTAGGTTTGCATGATGGTTGGCAAATTGTTTGTGCATGTGCGATGCACATTTTCGATACTTTCCATGTTTGCACATAGTTAAAAAGTGCACAAACATGAGCCACATTATGAAAAGTCTAAGAGTTTGTACTGAGTCTATGAAACACACCTGCTACTTAACTGACTCTGTGGCAACATGTGTAAATGCATTGACACGTTTATTTTTGAGCCCAGATGATACTGGGTTAAAATCCAGGTGTATCTAATACTTTTAATGACTTTTAAATAAACAGTGATAATGCAATGACATGAACATTCTTTATAGTATGTGTGTTGGCACAGAGCAGCGGGGTTAAGCAGCATTGCATGGAGATGAGCACAGCATTGATTGTACCACCACTCACAATTGCTGGCACTGGTCCAAGATGAGAAACACCACACAAACATAGAAGCCAAAAAATTAAGTGATCCATTGCTTTTTCTGCTACTTATGTGTGTTATGTGTGATTCTATTTATGATCAGATTATAGGTGTTAAAATGGGGTAGATAGGAAAGTGGTGAAATGGGGAGCAAGGAAGGGGAAGAACAAAAGGAAAGCAATACAAGAATGTGCAGAAGGGATGTAAGAAAGAACCATAGATATCCATTTCTTTAACAGTGTAAACTGAAAATATGTGCAGAATATTAACTGGATTTGGAATGTCACCTCCACAAAGGAGTGACAACAACGCAATTATGTTGTATAGCCAATTGGACCAAATCAAGTGTGTCAAGAAGATGTGTTCAAAATGGACAGCTATGCATGGGACAGTTTTTTTGTGGGATATTTTTTTTAAATTCACTAAAAGAGGACTGCTGGGTAAGGGACGTATGTATGTCTGGGTCAAGTAAGTTGGGTAGGTAAGGAAGCAAATGCAAACAAGCAAGCAAACAAGAGAAGATACAGGGATGGTGATGGACACAAAAGGTCCCACGCCATGACTGGGGTGAGGGAGGGGACAATGCAGGCTCATATATATCAGGCTTGGAGACAGTGAGAACTGAGTACTCATTCACTGGACTGTCATCACTATCCCCTTATTCTGCTGGTGGATAGAGTGCTTGACCTATCTTCCTCCTATGAACCATGAGGGAGAGCAGCCTCTCCACCCGGCATAGCCATACACCAATGGTGCGGTGCATGACCCTACGCACCATCCCTGGCAACTCCCTGCAGGTGATGAAATCATCACCTCTGCCACTGCTCTTGGAGGGCAGTACAACCTGAGGGCACAGGTAGTGCATGGGCAGCAGAGGCACTGTTGCTAGGATGGCTCCTGGAAATGTTGGACATCAGTGCTGCAGCCAGTGGAGCAGGGGAAGGCTGATCCAATGGAGCTGGCCAACCTTGCTGTGCTTTGTAGCATTTAGTGATGTGATACACACATGGATGACATGGAGACATTTTGATGACACATAATAGAAAATGAAAAGGAGAGGTAAGGGTTAGGGTGAGAGAAAAAAGAGATAAAATTAGTACCATCATTTGTGACATACAATGCAGTAACAAAATTATACAACTCTTTTATCTGAAGTATTACATTAAATTATTCATCCTAAATGATCCACACTATACTACAGATTGCTGAAAGTAATCCTTGACATGTGCATATTTTGCAAATATGCATGTTCCAGTTATGCAAGTTACAGTTTATGGCAGGACATTTGTGCCACTGGTATAAAGTTTTTAATTTAATGTAAATGTTATTGAAGAAATAACACTATTGTATAGTTGGGAATCATGGTATTTGAACCCACAACCTCTGACTATAGTCTAATATTAGACTCTTACAACTGGTTTGTGCTACACACTAATGCATGCATACTTGCTTTTACAGTTGGGATATGCATTCTCAATTTGATACAAATCTATAAAGTACCAACATAGCTATCTTTAACTTTTAATGGTACAATAACACTTCTCTTCTGCAGCATACATACCACTTGCTTCCCTCAGTCTCTCCATCAAGTAACATGAGCCTGTCAGTTAAATTCACATTCAGTGAGAGCTGGGGAAAGAACAGAAAAGAACAAAAGAGCATTATGCATACCAGTCTTGCCTATATTTAGCTTTCCAAGTCATATGAGTACTTACTTATTGTCATACTTACACAGCTGTGGGATGTCTGCAGTCTCAAATTCCTGCAGCCAACGGTTGAGAGTATCTTTTTTTCTCCTGTGTAGGTCATTAAAATCATACCTACTTTGCTCTCCAGTGCGTGGGATACCAATGGCACTGGATACTGCCTGGACCAAACTATTCCGCTCTTAGACTTATACTAGGAGTCAGAATAATCCCCCTGCAGAAGCTTTTGCCTGTGCTGCTTTACCAGGAGTCCAACAAATATCCTGGACTCCTCGATACTCCACCTCTATGCCCTAAAGTGTGCACCTTCTTATTCGATGCCAGCCATGTCTACCTTCAGAACTAGAGCAACGGAAACTGATGCTATCCTGCCAAATCCAGTTATCACATTTACTGGTAGTAAACAAACCCGAGCAACAATGCCAACCATGTTTACACAATGTTAAGCAGTGCACAGCAGTGTCAAGGAGGGAGGAATTAAATAATTTAAATTGGGAGGTTAATCTGAAACATGGCCTTAGTTTGAGTGGTGAGTACTGATGTACCCTGGAAATATATATTGGAAATTGACAGGTAACTGTTAGTTGAGTTAAGTTTGCAGACATACACTGAGGGAATAAATGTAATGACCTGACATGTTTTTTTTATCTTTATACACTGAGGACATTTTACTTTTACAGTGTGGGATTCAAGCATAGGCATAAAGGAAAAAACATTATCTTCCACAGTGTTGATTTTCCATCTTTGCCACAGAAAATGTGCTACTCCAACATAGTCAGGAATCATACATAAATACAGGTGACAGTTTGAGCTGTTACATGTGTATGTGTGTGACCTGACAAGGTTATTGGATATAGATCCAGTTGTGCATATGTCTTAGTTAATTGTGAAGGCCATGAAAGTCCAGATAGCAGAATTATACTTACAGAAATATAGTATGCATTATACCCTCAGTCATACATCAGAAAACACAGTAATAGTGTCTCATCCCTCATTCATATAATTTATATCAGATCCACTATCTAAAGTGTTATAAGTAAAAGCAAATATAATAGGAAGTGGAACAACAGTAAAAATGTTTGGAATATCCTGTATTAGAACTGAGAACGATGTGTATGGCAATCCTATACTTACACCTCTTGCCAGAAGAATGCTGAAATCACACTTGTCTATTGTTCAGTTCATTGTTATAAACTGCACTGTCACAACAGTAAAAATAGGTTGCACACCCTGTACTAGAATCCAGGACCATCTGTAATCTGCTGCTACAGGACTAGTTACATGAAATTTCTTAATCTCCTAATCATTCTTAAGGTCTCTGTGTCAACCACCTTACAATACTGCTTAGCGGGCTTTCATGGTTCCCAACAGAATTAATAGAATGTTTCCATTTTTAATTATTGGCTGTCTGAGTCCTGTCTGCAGTTGTTCAATGGCTGCATCTGCTGGAAAACCCTGATAACCACCATGCAATGCTGCTAAGTGCACTTGAGCGATAAAAGACAGTAACTGTAACAATGCATTTTTTTACCTTTGCCCTTTTGCAGACACCCTGTTTGTAGAAGTCCTGCAGGTACTCTGTTTGCTTCCTGGGTGGCCCAGTAATCCAGTTTGTGTACTGCTGCTCTTCACACAAATGAGATAAGCACAGCCAAAACCTGACATTAATTTTTCTCCATTTCTCATGTTTGCACTTATCAGTGCATCATGCAAACACTGGATGGTAAAAAAAGAGAAAGAAAAGAAAAAAGGGACAAGTAGTTGAAATGAGGAAAATCAATCTGACACGCACACTAGAAATGTTAGTACACATGAGATATTTATATATAGGTTTGGATTTGAAATTTCACTCCAATGAACTTTCAGAACACAGGAAGTGTGCCTTATCCCTCTTTGCCACACAAGTAACTTTGCAGCAGGGAAATGAAGCATAAGTAAAAGGGAAAAGTAGTTCAAATGAAGCAAAGCAATCTATGAAGTAAACACAACAAAATGTTAGTAACATGAGATATTTATGCTTAGGTCTGGATTTGAACTCTTACTGCAATAAACCTTCAGAACACAGGAAGGTGCCTTATCCCTCTTTGCCATACAAACAGCTTTGCAACAAGGAACTGAAATCATTCTGCATACAACCAACTGTAGCATCTACAGTAATATGAAACCCTTCTAATGTTATTTGTACATTTATTATTTTTGGATGTTGTGCACTAAGTGATCACACAACCAGTTATAACTATTGCTTGCAAATATACAGCTCTGGTATTACCTCCCAGTGTCTGTTGGTCATTCGTCTCTTATCTGACCAGTAATCTGAGACATGCAGTCTGTAAGCCAGTCTATATAATTGTCCTTAAAATGTGTGAGAGTATTAAATGGCAATAATATCACATGCAATTGCCAGCAAATGAAGGGAAAGTTGGATGTTAATGAACAAAACCTGTGAATTGTGTGCTGCTTACTTACATTTCCAACCATGACAAAATTATATCTAACACTTTGTAAGTCTAACCTGACACAACAACTGGATGTAGGGCAGCCTGCATTGCTGTTGTGTTTTCCTTCTTCCAACCAGTAATCATTCATAGCTGCAATCCATTAAAAACAAACACTGAGGGAATGCCTGCACTATGCTTACATGTGATACACGGAGTCAGGTATTTGGAATTCAGCACTGCTAATGAGTTCATACCTGATTTGCATCTTCACCAAGCTGACAGCTCTGAATCTACACCATAAAAAGAAAACCGTGCACCTAGGGAAACTGAAGGTGAGGAGACTTGTTTATGTGGAGAATACAGAAAAGAGACAATTACTTTGGGATATATCTGCACAGACCTGCACAGACAAATCTTTATAATAGTTTAATATATATCTATATATCTCTATATCTATATCTATCTATGTTATCTATATATATATATATATATATATATATATATATATATATATATATATATATATATATATATATACACACACATATATATATATATATATATATATATATATATATATATATATATATATATATATATATAATTTGATAATTTGATTAGCAAAGGCTTTTACACTTTTATCTGTATGCATTAGTTAGAAGTGTACTGATGGCATAGTCGTATTCGTCAGGGCATTTCACAGGTATACATGGTAAGCAATAGCTTAAAATGGAATGTTTTGTGTTAAATCTAAAGACATGTTTCAGGGACGGGTCATTTGATAGCACTTTTAGCATTTCAAAGATGGTTTGTAATGAAAATGTGTAATTTGCCTGTTCTTTTTGGGGGGAGGGAGCAAAGCTGCATTTCTGTTATGGCACAAACATGTATATGTTGCTATTGTTACTCTCCTTTTTTGCATACAGCCTGTTGTTTGTATTTCAAATCTCTAGACTATTTTATGTTTCTCCAGTGGCTAATACTGAAATGATACCTTTTCTATTTTATGCGGGAACAGTTATTTTGTAGTTAGGTGATACTTATGTGTATTATCCTTCGTTGTCTTGTAGGACAGCTAGGACTATGCCACCCAGGTGTCTCAATCCTTGAAAAACACCCTTCACTGACCCTGAAAATCAGGTCATTGTTGATGCTTTTAGGCAACATAATACCTTCCTTCTTGAGAGAGGATGTGGAGATATACAAGTCAGAATGCTGATTTGGCAGCAGATTATCACAGATGTTAATGTAGTGATTGGCCACAGCAGGACATATGACCAGGTGCACCATAGGGCCACTGACATGATCTCATCTGCATGGAAGAGAGCAGCTGCAGTGGGCTATGACCAGATGGGGATGGGAGGCTGCTACAGAGCCACCACTAACAGCAAGTGAAGAGTTCCTGTCCACTGTCAGGGATCCAGACAGCTCCCAGGAAAGTGCAGAACAGCATGTGCTTGACATTGATGCTACTGTTTCAGGGACAGCAAGCATGTCCCAGGAAGAGCCTCCAGGTAGGCTTTTGTATCTAAATTGTTGAATACTTTTGTATAGTAAAACAATTTAAATCAATACGTTACTTCTGTTTCACAAGATTTTTTTTTTTTTTGGTGGGATTGAAGATTGTTAGAGTTAACAACACATTCTGACTGATTAGCTTAGGTTGGAGTTGTCATCTAAGTTTTTGTTGAAAGTATAGTTAATGGACATATAAAGGGAAAAAAGTATTACCCCCTGTGTTACTGTTAATTGTGATGATGTTGTCCTTACCATTTGTTTAACTTCTTCCAGGACCATTTGGCATGCAGAGGATGCCATCAACTGCACATGGTAAGCCAAACATGTTTTGTCAGTACTGATGAGCAATTCAAAGAAATATTTTAGTGTGTGATGTTGATGTCAGGACTGTTGTATATATTGCTGTACTGTCTAATAGTGACAGCACTGTTATTTTGTTAGCATTTATTGGAGTATAGTAGTTTAGGTATTAATTTTCCTGTATTTGTTGCTTATTATCACAGGTGATCCTGACAGTGGACTTGTGGGACTTCTACCACCTGATGTCAGAGTATCAGCAGACTCTGATGATGATGCTGGCCAAACAGAAGCAGAGTTGGGGTGGAGAGGTTGAATCTGATACTGAGGTTGACATACAGCCATTCCCTGCAATTCCATCAGATGCAACCTCTAGGCCTATGCCTACTCGTTTCAGTGAGCCCACACACATTGGACAGGTGGATGGCAAGACAACAGATCAGGGAAGTGTGGTTACTGAGGCTTCAGTGCCTGTTGACTCTGGCAGTAGCTAAAGTGTTGATGAGATGCCATGTGGGAGGGTTGTTAGGAGTGCTCAGAGGAAGCCTGCTGTCCATCCTGCACCTGATCCAAGTCTCTCTTCCTGTGCCACTCAACATATGTTTAGGGCCATCATGAAGGCACAGGCACATTCCCATAGGTGCTTCAGAGAAATACTTAGGGTTGCAGATGTGCACAGGCTGAAATGCTTGACTGCCTACAGTGTGTTGTTGATTCAATGGATTGGATAAATGACACATTAGGACAAATGGTGTCTGTAATACAAAATCTGCTGGGAGGGGGATGGCATCCTCGTGGGTGTAGGTCAGCCATATCATCTGCTGTTAGCCAACATGGCCATGCCTGATCATGCTTCCATAGTGGCAGGACTGTCACTGCTCCATCAGTGGGTGAGCTGTCCACACCCAGATGTGGCAGGCCATGGGGTCCTGGACCTGGGCATACTTGTGAGGAGAGCTCATCCTGCAGATATCAGTTGTTCAGGTAGCAGCAGTGCATCTGACCTTGTGAGTGGACATGCCAGTGCAACTCCTGGCAGAGCCATTTCTCATGGTCGAGGATGACAAAGATGGACTGCCACCTCTAGCATGCACAGCTCATGCCTGTCCGACATACTGAGATGTAGCACTAGCACAGAGCTTGGCTGTGTTCATGCAGGGACTTACACACCAATTTCACCTGAAGGACCCCCTACAGACACACACAGCAGTTACATGGTTCAGCTGTGCAGCTTAAAACTCATTTTGTCTCACTGGCCATTTTTGGTTTATCCGAATGTCTGCCTGCCTGCTTCTTTTGCATACTCACACACACACTCGCCAACCTTTTGTGTCAGTGTAGGCTTTCTGCCCCCCCCCCCCCCCCCTCAGTACCCTGTGCAAGTGATGATAACTGTGATATATCCCTGTTTTCTATCTTTTGGATTCAGGTATACATAAGCTTTGTGTCTGATTCTCAGGGTGCATAGCTGACTTAGTGCCTAGTATATCTGCATTCGTGATGTTGAACTGGTAATTGTACCTTTGATTTATATTGCTCTTAGAAAGTTAGACAGTTTATAGCAAGAATATTTTCCAGCTTTATTGTGAATGATCTTGTGAGGGCCGTGAAGTCTGAAATTGCAATGTGTATTATTATTTTCTAACTTCTCCCTTTAATGATTTTCCAGTACAAATGCATCTTTTAAACAGAGAGCATGCAGTGACCATTACTACTTTTGAGAGGTATATCTGTGTGAATCTTTGATGCCTGAGGCCTACTACTTAATAATGGACACATATAAGTAAAATACGTATCTGCTGTCATATACTAAAGTAATTTCTGTACAAATCTTCAACCTTTTACTTGCTAACACTAGCAAGTAACAAAATTCAAGGACGTGCCACTCCTTCATATTATTACACAATGCACTCTAGGTTCAACACTTACCTTGTAAACCCAGCAGTTGCAACAGTTTTAGTTCAGGGCTGACTCTATCTCAAGCAAGTAATACACTGCCAATACATGGGTAGGTAAAGGCTGTGAGAGTTGCCTGGCAAAAATGTTATTTTAGGCCCTTAGGTGGTGATTCAGTGTGCTATGCATCATCTCTTAGCCTATGCAAGGGCATATTGAGTACACCTACATCTGCATACATCCACAGCAGCTGCTGTTTCCCCCTTTGACTCCTCACTTGTGTGTGGCTGTAGTGACCTTGGCATTGGTGGTGGGATGTGTGTTCCTTCCCTTTGTTGATCCTGATGAAGCTGTTTTCTCAGGCTGATGTTGTGTAGTATGGCACATACTGTGAATATTTCAGTACATGTCTGTGGATTGTACTGTAGGGCTCCCCCCAGATGTATCTAGGCACCAGAACTGTGACTTCAGCAGCCCAAACACACGATCTATGATATATCTGGTTTTCAGGTGTACCTCATTATGGCGTTCTTCAGCGGGTCTGTGTGGATTTCTGATGGGTGTCATCAGCCATGATTCCAGTGCATAACCTGCATCCCCAAGTAAATGACCATGTGGGATATCCCCCCTAGTGAACATCTGAAACAGTTGGGAGGTCTTCTAGATATGTGAGTCATGGTAACTGCCAGGGTTACCAGCACACACATTCAAGATGATTCTCTTGGCATTACACACAACTTGGCAGTTAATAAAGTAAAAGCCCATTCTATTAATGTAGACCCATCCCTGTTCCCTGGGTGGTGCCTTCATTTCTACATGTGTGCAATCTATGGCACCCAGTACTTCAGGGTAGTGTGCTACAGGGTAGAACTCCTGCATATTTCTGGCACTATCCTCAGGAGTACAGGGAAAATATATGTGGTCACTAGCATGTTGGAGCATAACATTCAAGAACTGAAGGATAATCCTTGATGCTGATGCCTGTGAAACCACCAGCATGTTCCCTGTTGGTCTCTGAAAGGTACCTGTACCTAAGATTCTAAGTGAGACACATATCTTTGTTTCCACTGGCATGGGTTTCCCTTGGTTTGCTGTAGCTCTAAATCGAGAATGACAGAAGTTGTAGACTTTCTGTAATAATTCTAATTTCCACATCATGTAGGTTGTGTTATGTTACCCAGGGTCTAAAAACTCTTCTCCTTCTTGGCCTTGGTCTATTTGCAGCAGCAGCAGCATAGACTTCAGCCTGTTGCACATACACTTGAATTAAAGCAACAGCAGTCCCTAACATTGTTTCTGTGTAGACTCCTTTCCATGGCTGTATTCCAATAGGTTTTGGAATTCACAGGAAAAACCAGCCCTGAGTCTACATATTTGCTTTATAGCTGGTTGAATAGCTCCTCCATCTTGGATTGTTTGATTAGCATACAATTCAGCTGCTTATGCTGCAATTTGCATGCCATGGTGTTTACCTTATTTATGCGGCTGTACATGGCTCTACAAGGTGTGTAGAGCCACTTACTGAATTCAGAATAGTGTGCTACCATGTGTGCATGACAGTGCAATGTGTACACAGTGTTAACAGACCATGTAGGCTTTATTGAATCTGGCTGCAGGACTAGTTATACACCAGCTGGCCTGCTTACCTATGACATTGCTAATTTCTGTAGTTGTTGAGTGGCTGCAAAGTGCTGAATGCTTATCTGTAGCTTTCCTGTACAGGGAGTCCTACTCTGTATTTCTTCCCATTGTCACTTTACGTACAACTGCAGTAAATTACAATTATTCTGTTCTCAGACATGCAGTAGCTTAAGATCCCAGACTGACATTATCACATCTCCAGTGTATGTGATCTGAGGCACTTGCAGGTTCATTTGTTCTGCAACTTACCCATCATTTCAGGATTTTTCTAAGTTACTTTACAGTTTTGAGCCATTTGTCTATCTGTCTCAAAAACATCCACCCACACCCCCCCACACACACACCAACACACACACACACACACACACACACACACACACACACACACACACACACACACACACACACACACACACACACACACACACACACACACAGAGTTCTTAAGCTCTGAGAACACACTTTTATGACCATTTGAGCTTCTAGATTTTTTCACCTTCCTGTTACCCTGCTGTCACAGTTATGTCGCTCCCCTTCTCTCTGCCACTTCTGGTTCATTTCCTGTTTACTGCTTTCTTCTCATCTTCATTTCTTCATACTGTACTGATTAATCTAGCCTCAAAACTGAGTTTTAATTAAATAAAAGAAAAAAAGTAGTGTTTACCTTGCACATTGCCATATGCTTTTTTATTACTTTTGACTAGGAGGCATCATACTTCCAGTTCAGTCACTGCAGAATCTCTGCATTCCTCCTGTCTCTTCCTTTGAGTTACCAGTTACCATATCATAGAGTTTACCATTGCTTTTATATAGACAAAGTGACAAAACATTTACGGATTTTTTTGTGCTGCTAATAAATTCCTAAAAAATAAATCTCCATATTAAGACATACTAAAATATGATCCACAGGGACAGCAAATATATATATATATATATATATATATATATATATATATATATATAATTTTTTCATGCAATACTCTGTTCACCACTATTATACACTGTCATCTTTTCAAATTATGTCATACATGGTACTGTTTACATTTCTGCTATAATTAGTTGGAGTTACTATGATTGCAATGCAAGTATCTGGAAGATTAAAATCAAATGAAAGATAGTGAAAGATTATGTCTGACAATGAATGGTAACAGAAGCATTTTAAGTTGAAGGTTACACCTGTGTGGGTTGTAGATTGATTGGTCAGGAGTTAACCCAAAGTATTTGCTTGGTCAAGAGGTAACTCAAAGTATTTTCATCCTGTAATGCTAGGGATGGGATTACCCATGGTGTCTTTAAGTAGAATAGGAGGAAACCTGTCTGTTACAAAAATTCATAAATGCAAGACTTTGGTCTAAATGCAAACAGAGCTTTGTGCTTTGGCTAATGATAAAAATTGCATTCATCCCAAAGCATTGGGATGCCATTCCTAGACAGCAAATTGTGTCCGCCTCATTAAAAGCTGTGCACTATAGTTTGTAAGTCCACTGTAGACATTGTGCAAAAGACAATTAAAAATGTGAATGGTATTTATTGAGTATATGGAATAGTGCAATTAAACATAATTTTTCTTAATGATTTTATGTGATCATTGCCATGGTGACTAGAAATATGCTGGTACAGTAAAACTGAAATGCAACTTTAAAAATAAATAGATGAAGGTGAAACATGACAGCAGATAGAGTTGCTGTGGACCAAATGAAACTGCTGATCTATGGGCATATTTATCTTATCTTTCAAACTTCTCATTTAAGTATTGAAGGAAAGAGTAACAATATCAGATGTAGAGTAAGATAACACTTTGTTTATAGATTTTTTTCTCCATGATACAGGTAAGAAACAAGTACAAACTTGTCTTGCCTGGTAACCCAGATGAATTGATTAGAACTCATACAGTATTAAACAGTATGAAAATATACACCAATTTTGGAATCTACATTGCTGGCAATAGTTTTAAAAGAGCCACTCGTTGTTTTGTGCCCATTAAGTAGTAAACACTGGTCCAGTCATTATTCAGTGATTTACAGTGCTCGAAAATGAAGGCGAATAATACTGCAGTTTCTGATCTAATCTAACAAAATGCTGTAAAAGGCAATTAAGCTCAGCAAATGTTTTACCATGCAACCAAAATGTAACACTGATTGTCTGTCAGGAGTATATTGTCCTAAAGTCTAGTTAATGTTGTTGATTACCTCAACCCAGTTGGTGTCATTTTAGTAGATTAGCAGACTAGGTAAAAATAATCTCCAATATGATGGCCATGTCTGCAATACTTAACAGATTTACTCCATCCTCTGTTACACAACCTCACCAGGGAGTGTTGTCATATATTTGGCAACTTATGGTATAGGGAAATCCAAGTGTGAATATATGTAGCATGATTCATAGATTGCTACTAGATTAACTACCCTTTTGAGCCAATTTAAGCCTAGCCAATTATCTCATGTGTGAATCAAACCTTGCACTTTGTGTCTATAAGGTAAGCATCTTAACCATTATTCCAACTTCCGACAGACATACTAATTAGTCTCATAATTCTGTAGATGAGTTCTGTATATTCAGAAATTCTGACCATTTCAATCTTAATTTGTTAAAGTACCATGGTTAATTTTACATCAGTTCTTTATAAGTATTGGACAAGCATATTGTTTTGATGTTTCCCATTGGTTGCTTATTGTGCTTTGAGGCCAAAGTAATAAGGGTAATAAGTGTAACAGGGGGCATCCTTGTCAGGTACTCTTATATATTTCAAAATGTTCCAAGTAAATCAATCTCATTATTGCTTTATCTTTAGGTGGATTTATAATAGCTTATATTTACTGATGCATTTTGGTGAGTAGTCTAGTTTTTCTAACATGTGTCCCAAACATTCCAATTCATGCTATGAAAAGCTTTTTGAAACTCACTAAATAAAGCAGGATATGGGGCATTATGAAATGCAGCCCACTTAAGTATGTTTGGCCAGAGACAGACTAAACCAGAACTTACAGTACTGCCCTTCACAATACCTTGTTCACTTTGTAAAACTAAGTATGATATGCTCCAATCTGCAAGCTAACAAGTTAAGGTTTTTAAAGTTTTGTCTTTAGCAGCAAAAAAAACAAAAAAAGGAGAGGGGGGGGGCGAGAGAGATCTGTAAATCTCAATTCTATGATCAGGGAAAAGTAAAGTATTATCAATGGGGGAAGACCCAGGACATTCTCCACACTCTTCTGTTTGAGTGAATAAAAGATGAGAAGACGTAATGTGGAAATCAACTCATATTTAAAAGCATTATAAAAGTCTGGTATAAGCTCCTCTGGGCCACAGGTCTTACCTACAGTGGAATATTATATGATCACCTTAATTTGAGGCTTGAGGATAAGTGCTTCCAATGCAACCCTATCTTCCTATTTTATGTGAGGCAGACATATCTTTCATAGGTTCATAGTTTCATAGGTATATACTAGGCTAACAACCAACAGGGACCTTATCAGCCTAGCCATACAGTCTAACCCAACTGTGTCCCTATGTATCATCGACATTTGTTAGGAGGGGGTAGGTTAATTAGGGAGATTCTATAGATTATGTGTGCGGGGGCATGTTAGTTTTGGCATTAGTGTTTAATGCTGTTCCCATTTCTGTTTTGAGGTGGTTTTATAAGACTGACTGTGATCTGTCCCTTTTCACTTTCTCTACATAGCCTGAGTTATCCAGAGGCCATGATATGCCTGTTACAACAATAGTATATGAAGCTATATTACTAAAAACTTTCTTCCATGTGAAAAGTTTCTAATGCTATAGTAAAACTAAGAAAAACAGTTTTAGTTCCCTGTAATAGGAATGACTGAGATGAAAACACAATTTCATCCCATAGCCCATTTCTATTGAGTCTTTTCAAAAATAAGGATACGACTTTTCAGTTTTGATGTAGAACATTGGTAGTGTTTGATGCAATTCAGACTGAGTACTTAGCTATCTTTGTATTGTTTCCCAACTCCCTAGCTCTATTTATGATATTTTTTCATGTAAAAAATGAAAACACATCAAAAAAATTACAAAGTTTATTGTTGCGAACATAATTAACAGTGGGCCAGACTTAATTTATATCACTGGAGATTCAGTTACATAATTAGAAAGTTTATAAGTTCCTTACTAACAAACTTTACTGGTCAGTGCCTTCTATTCATTCCAGAAAGCACATTATTCTTACATTACTTCTACATGCTCATTTCACCAAACTGACCATTTTTGTATTTGTGGTGAGTGAGGAAGTTTGGATTTCTTGCTGTGTTGAGGCATGCGAGTCCAGTGTCCCTTGTCCTGTAATCTTGCTATAATGGAGGACTAAAGAATCATTAGTGTTTTTTAACTGACTCTCAAAGCTAGCAGTGGCATTCATAATAACTTGTAAGTCTGATATTCTGACATGAGCATCGTAAATTGGGAAACAGGCGTTTTTGCTAAATCTAAAATCTTCCCTTTTCTTGGATTTAAAGGCCATCACATTTATTGTACTCCTCAGTGTCCTTTTCTTTAGAGCAACACTGGGTAAATTCATAAGAAATGTTAATTGATCCTCTTTTATACAAGTTTCCATACAAAACTAGCTGAATGATGTATATCAATTAAGGTGAGCAAAACTGACTCACTGTTTTCACAAGACATTGTTAAATCGTCTGTCAGGAGGGGAAACCTGTGAATTAATGCATCTTGCACATGTACAAGCACATTTTCAATGTCCAAACAACAATGTGTGTCTGTCTTACTTTGTTCAGAGCATAAAAATAATTATTTTTTCTATCTAGCATTACATCTGGGTTAATGTTATGAAGGAAATAAAGTTGGTCACAGAGCTGAAACAAGTGTGAATATTTATTCAAATTATAGAGTTATCAAAATGAATTTTTTACACCATTGTTAATTATTTTGCCTGTGCTCTTCTTGGCAGAAGTTAGATTTCCCTCCATCTAAGCAGAACATCTTCACATTGGGGGTGGGGGTAGTGGTTAAGATAGCATCAAAGCTGAACCTAATAAAGTTTAAACACTAATCTGTATTCATGCCATACAAACTGACTATATTAATGAAAATATGTTGTGGTATAATCCAACTGCATAAAAGGTAAATTCCACATTCCTCCAAATATATAGATTAAACATATTGTATGTTCAGTGGTTGAGCATAAGGATACATCTGTATCAAGGGATGAATAACATAGTAGAGAAGCTTGTTGTTAGTGTTTGTGTGAAAGTAAATATTTATTTTCATTTGAGAAACATGCACGCCTTACAGAAAGTGCTCACTTCCAGCCTATTCAGACAGAAGATCGGTGTGTGTGTATATTGCAAATGGTTAACATCATTAAAGCTCTGGTGAAAGAATGGTTGTTTTGGCTGAACGTGTATGAGCTATGCTGTCGCTGTCCATTGCAGGCTTTATATTTTGCCTGGCAAACAACAATTAGTGGGAGTTATGATTCTTACTGCCAGAAGCTTGTTTGGAAGTTGTAGCCTTTGAAGAAATATTTGTTCAGACTGTCATGGCCTGTTTTATCACCTTTGTCATTATGCTGCAAGACTGCCTTTCATGGGTACACTTTGCATGAATGTGACATGGTGTTGTCTACTCACTTCACAGAGCCATACCTTACACAAGTTATCTCACAATATCTTGCAAATGACACCTCAAATACACACATTCTCATAATACAGGCACTTGAGTTGCTTAGTTTGCAACTTCTATGAACTAATAAAGCATTTTCAGAAGATCATGCCCTCTGCACTCCAAATACGGGAAGCTTCACCCCACCTTACTTTATTATTGTAACTCCACTGTTAGTACATCATAAAGAAAGAGTGATTACTGACAGGCAATGGAACACCTGTCTTTCTCTTGCTCTGAGGTGCAATGACCTCAGACCACCAAAAGCTTGGTAAAAGTTGAACATATAGAAACTTACTCCACAGAAGAGTGGGAAGGAAATACAAGCCAGTATATATGAGCAAGCGTGCAGCAAGCTCATTTGTTCTGAGCAAGTGCCTGTAAGCTGTTAGTGTTATCTTGCTAATGTCACTCTACTTAACTGCAGCCAACCCTAAAGGACTTCAGGACATTAGGATTTCCACTGGTAACATTGTATTAAACAATGCTTGCTTGAAGGCTGCAGCATGGTATAATCCCATTTAATCATTACAGTGTTAGGTGAAACCAAAACAAAGGTAGCAATACCTTAAAATGCTGACGTGAGACCAAGTCATTCTATTTCCACTATGGTATAGCACAGAAGTTTCTTGACCAAACATATTTTTTTCCTTAGTTGATACCCTCAATGAGAATCAAGTCAGACAAGAATAGAGTCAGCCACTCTTTCTAAAATGTTAATTGCAGATGTCCTTTAGTGATAATTTCCCCTAGTGTGATCCTGTTATGAACTAGATATGAGAGCAGCTGGGGCTAGGCATTTCCATGGCTTATATTGCACAAATGACCCCAATAACAAACCATGTAATTTAAATTGTTGTAGTAACTCATGCCCCTTATTTACGTTTGCGCATTTAGTGCTCCAGATGTGTAAGGTCTTTTAATGATGCGACAGGAGCACACCCTTGTCCTTACATAAGTCAAATTATTGTTACATCAAGTCAACTTATTTTCTTCAAATTCTCAGTACTTCATCTTAAAGATAACCACATAGGAATTGCAATAGATTCTGGTTTTCCCTTAGTGAAAGAAGAATAAGACGTTTTAAAACAAATGTGCTGTATTCCCTGTAAACAACTGTGCATATTTTTGTGCACTGCTATTACTATATCTTAATAATTTCACAGTGTACGTAGAACCTACGTATGGTGATGGTGGAAGGTACATCCTCAGACAGAATGAAGGTAATGAGTCCCTCAGGGAGCCTTACTAAGGCCTCTTTGATGTCCAAATAACCAACGGGGCTCTCTGGTTTACCAAGTTTGTGGTTGATTGCAAACTGGGTGTCACCATCAAATCCCCTTCTGACATACAGAATCTTTAACTTGAACTTACACATATTAATATCTAATACACAGAAAAAGGGCTAAATCTAAATGTTAAAAAGTGGAATATCATTGCATTTGGTAAACAATCCCTCAATCCTTATATTAAAGACAACACCTCACTCTAAAACGATGTTGTGAGAGATCTTGCTTTGACTTCTAACTCTGGTTTAGATCCTACATATCTAGTCATTTAACCTATAAATACTTAAAGGTTACATCTGGATTTATCTATCTTATTTTGTAATGGTTATCTTTCATTGAACATATCAGCATAATATTAAGTTCCTCAAAAGATTCACCTCATAGTTATTCAGTCCATTACAGTAATCTGTCTGAACTGACTTCTGCCATGCCACATTCACTCTAGTCACTCCACATAAATCTGCCTTACCTATCCACTATCAAGTTTAGCTCTTTTCATATCTTTCTGTGGCAAAACCCTGGTTCTAGCCTTCTAATAACACTGAATAGCCAGTATGATGTGTGCAGTAATAATATGATTATGAATCTGCATTCTTATGGTCATTAGTAACCACTTCTGGTAGTATCAAGGATAGTGATCCGAAGTGACGTTTGGTCATTGTAAGTTTCTTTACCTAACATGTACATAAATTTCTGCAATGTCTAACGATTTTAATAAAGCCACCTCTGTCATTCTACCTAACATTGTTGAATAAACAGGAACAGCAAAAACAAACTTCAGAAGCACACGGAAAGAAGTGCCAACGAATCCACCAAGCCACACAGACCTTAACGCAAGTTTATTAAAAGCAATAAAAGAAGCGTTTTCGCCACTACAGTAGAGTAGCTTCTTCAGAGGTACAGGAACCAAAAAAAGCCACAAGCCCTTTGGTCCTTATTTAAATACTTACAATCAATTACATATCAATTAAAAATATCAATCAAATACATCACTTCCTGCTCATAGATGATCAAACATTTTAAAAAGGAACTGTCTGTTAAAATGCCATAACATATCAAAATCCCCTTCAAGAATCAAAAGCAAATATTATAGCCTGATTAAAATGAAATAAATAGAAGAATGTGCCAAAGAAAATATAATGACCCCTAAAGGTTTTTTGTTATTTTTTTGTTGACATGAATATATAAAGGAAAGGAACATTCTTCTTATAATACAAAAATATGGATGCTTTTAATTTCCCAGGATTGAATGAGAATTGTAATATTGCTCCTGTCCTAAAGTATAGAGCCTACTTAAGATAACTTCTTTGTTTAAAGTTTGCTTTATGGTTTTATATCTTGAATGTTACATACTCAAAATTTATAAGCATATATATAGCTTATATTTCATTTAAGCCATAATAGTGCGGGTGTTTGAAATCACCATTGATCAAAATGGTGTTAATTTAAAAAAATATTTTTGTATTATAAGAAGAATGTTCCTTTCCTTTATATATTCATGTCAACAAAAAAATAACAAAAAACCTTTAGGGGTCATTATATTTTCTTTGGCACATTCTTCTATTTATTTCATTTTAATCAGGCTATAATATTTGCTTTTGATTCTTGAAGGGGATTTTGATATGTTATGGCATTTTAACAGACAGTTCCTTTTTAAAATGTTTGATCATCTATGAGCAGGAAGTGATGTATTTGATTGATTTTTTTAATTGATATGTAATTGATTGTAAGTATTTAAATAAGGACCAAAGGGCTTGTGGCTTTTTTTGGTTCCTGTACCTCTGAAGAAGCTACTCTACTGTAGTGGCGAAAACGCTTCTTTTATTGCTTTTAATAAACTTGCGTTAAGGTCTGTGTGGCTTGGTGGATTCATTGGCACTTCTTTCCGTGTGCTTCTGTAACATTGTTGAATATGTACAGTTATATGTGATAAGTTTAATAGTTAACCAAACTCCAAAACCTCTAGTACATTCCTATGTAGCAAGGTTTAATTGTTCCCAGATTATTATAAAACTGATCAGTCCAATAATAAAATAAAGATTACTTACTAATAAGTCTAGTTATTAAAAAGAGACCAAGAATGTGTCTCAGCTCTCCATTCAAGTCCCATCCATCACTGACCATAGTTATTGTAAGTATTATTAAAATGTAACTATAAACTGAAATCCAGCTTGAATCATTCCTATTTATTTCATTCAGCTGTAAACTGGTATCTTATCTTCGTACATCACTGTTACCAGGATAGTCCTTCCTGTCACAGATGTCTTGGATGAATGGGTGGCTCAGGGACAAATGGTTTATCTGATCAAATGGATCAACACTCACTAACATGACTTTAACATAAAAAAATTGCTTTTTTATTTTGGCAAGAAGAAAGGAGGCTGTTCATATGTTATGGATGTTAAATGACTTATCTAATTGATTATTACAAAGACTAAGGAGACTACACCTCTGCAGAACTTTCTTTCTAACATTATGCATGTAAAACGTTAGATTGTTTCATCAAACCTATCATGAGGACTATTTCATCCAGAACTATTGAGGTTATATTACCACTGCTTTATTGTTCTTATTTACCTTTTTATCAAATATAGTGCACCATTTTTATACACTCTAGGAAATGTGTCTCTAAGTTGGACAGAATTCGGTACTTACTTGTAAGAGTTTTTAGCTTAAAAGGACTTAACCATGAAACGTGCATAGTTACCCTCAAGCTATTCTCAGTTTAATATCATATTACATTTGATCTACTTAAATTTTACAATAGTTACCAGAATTTTAGGCAGTTACATTAGATTTCTTTTACAAATCATTGCCTTAATATACATACATACATACATACATACATACATACATACATTTACAAATTCTAAAAGAATTTAAAATTAAACTGGGTGCATTTTATAGTCACTTAATACTTGAACCCTTCCAAAATTAATACAGACTCACTGAATGTTTATTTTATCCTTGTATCTGCTTTTGCAATCTGATGTTAAAGTTGCCTTGTATGCATTTTATGATTGTAGTTCTACTATGAAACAATGCTTTGTTTGTGTAAGGTAAGAATTGTTGGCAAAGCCAAATGCCTGTATTATTTAAAGGATTAATATCTCTTATCAAAACAGGTCTGGTATAACTATAAATCTTTCATCAATCCCCAGCTGCATTAAACACACACACACACACACACACACACACACACACACACACACACACACACACACACACACGCACACGCACGCACACACACACGCACACGCACGCACACACGCACACACGCACACATGCACACACGTATACATGCACATATTTCATCAGTGGCTGCAGTGCTAGCATAGTATTCCATTCAAATTGCATCAATTCAACTGTTATAGAATTTCAGGAGTTATGCTTTTTCTCCACAGTTGTGCAAGAGCAGAGTTAATGTATTTAATTTCCCGGGGGGTGGGGGTGGGGTGGGGTGAGGGCAGAACCAAGTGTAAAAGCTAAGTTTCTTGTTCTTTTATGTGATCACAAATGAAATGTACTTATTTTCATTTTCAGTCAACTTATTTAGTTTTATTTTTGTTTTGATGACAGAGATTGCCAATGAAGTTTCAAGTTTCACAACGTATTTTGTGTTGACGAAGATAACTCAAATAGTACAGCCAGTATTATAACCATAATGAAATGCACAGATTTTTCCCTTTTAACCAGTTACTCTTGACCAATTTTCTACTTTCTCCCTTGTGATTGCAGCAAAACCAGCTAATTAAAATTAGGGAAATTGGGCTGCCACAGTGGTATGTCAGAGCCTTATCGGACACCTAAAGCATTAGACCTGTACTTTTGATCAGTTTCACATCTAGATTCCTCTGCTGTCCTGCTCCAATCCATTGTTGTGAGCATGTTTCTGCAGCTTTTCCAGCCTTCATGAACTGTGCTTCAGACAAATTCTCTTGTTCAGACAATAAAACTCTCAGAGACTTCAGAACCATTTTCATACAATGGTAGTTAGACTAAATAATGACATTTCAGAATACTTCCATATTTTATTTCAATCAAAATATGACAGTATCGTGTTTTGGAGAGATTCCTCCTTACTGTACCATCCACAGCGATTCAGATATAAATCATCAGAATGATAAGACTGCTGTAAATATTGCTTGCTGTTACTTGTACTACATTGTAATGGCTATATTTGCACCTCTTACCTATCCTGTCTTTACTGTGCCATATGCAATTAATGTTCCTTTTATGTAATCTAGTATATTGCGCAATCTCTATTCTGATAAATAAGGATACTTATCCAATGTCTAAGGCAGATCTCTCGACTATATCTGTTTTGGAAGAATGTACCTATTTTCAGGCCTAATTTACCTTTGCACATAATGCACCTATTTTTGGAGGTATGTTCCTATTTTAATGCTTGACTTACCCCTTCACACAATTTTCTGATTCCTCCTCATCAAACCTGATTTTTGAAGATGTCCATTACACAGGCAACTGCACTACATGACTAACATACTAGTGGCACCAATAATTTAAAGAAAGAGGACATGCATCTTACTTCCCCCTCTTTCAGAAGTAAAAATACACAGTCTTATGTGGTAGAATTTTACAATGCAGTTCATTAATGTTTACAGATTTTCACTGTCTCTTGGACCATATGCTTTTACTTTTCCATCATTTTTGTCACTCTCTACTTTTAAACGTTTTTCTGAGCAGTATCTCACATTGCTACTGGAAGTGGGATGGGTTACGTGTTATTTGGTATTCAAATTATATACTAAGGATCTTAAGTGTAGTAAAAATTTAGGGGAAATTCATACTGACTCTGAAACTGTCATAACTTGGAGAATGCCTCCTTCTCAGAGGTTCAGGGACCTCTGAGTTAGTGTACAGTGGTATCAGAAGACAAATTTTGGAGTTCACTATTTTTTAGGAATCACAGTTTAATTTTTGATGTGGGAACTTACAGCATCAGGTCTCAGTCTTCTGACAGGATGACAGTAAACACATTCTTTTTAAATTATCATGGCATCTATGATGTAAGTATTACCACATAAAATGCCAGCTTGCAGTCAAAACAACAGATGAACAATTACACCATAACTGAGAACCACACTCACTACAATTCCAGTCTCACATAGACCTACCATGACAGCAAACCAAACACATAATCACACAAAAACATACTCGGAGGCTCTAAATAAAGATCTGCTTAAGCAGCAGAGACCTCCAAAGCAGACACCCAAGCAACCGCTACCCCAAAACAAAACACGTGCAACACATATCTCACAAAGCCAGTGTGCCGAACAGTCACAGCCCTTAAGACTAAACAACACACCTGATACACTTGTAATAGGTGACTCTATCGTCAGGCACACTGACGTCCCGCTCACCAGCCTGAACAAGGAGAGGGTCACGGTGAGCAGCCTGTCAGGCGCTAGGATCCGCCACATAACACAAGCACTCAGGTCACTTCAAGGCAAGTACAAATATGACTCAGTCATTGTCCATGCTGGTGTGAATGACCTGAGATGTACCTCCCTGGACTACATGAAAAGAGACATAGAGGAGCTCTCTGAGCATGTAGCCCAGGCCGGTATGACCCTGACCTTGAGTAGCATCTTACCCTCACCAAGAATGATGCCACAATATGAAGGCAAGATGATCAATTTCAACAATTGGCTTAAGTACTGGTGTCATTCAAAGGGGATCCAATGCCTGTCAGCTTGGGATGATATGCTCAACAAGCCACAATGCTTCGCTAGGGTCGGCTTGCACCTGTCACCCCTGGGCTTTCGGATATTGGCAAAGGCTCTTGCTACCCCCATAGTGCCTTTTTTAGGCAAGGCTCAAAAGACAAACCCACCTCCATAGGTATCACAAGGGATAAGAAACTAAGAGTAATGCTACTCAATGCCAGAAGTCTAAACCTCAAGATGCACGCACTCGAAACTCTCCTTAGCATGGAGAACATCGATATCTGTGCAGTAACAGAAACCTGGTTCAGGGCTCCCGAGAGCATCCCAGCACTACCAGGTTATACCTCATACCATGCTTTTCGGCCCCAAAACTTGGACTGAACCACAAAAGGAGGGGGAGTATCGATATTCATCAAAGATACCCACACCTCCAGGTTGGTGGCAAAGCACGAAGCATCAGAGACTATCCATGTGCAACTAACAGTGGGTAAAACTGCCTTCAAGTTTATAGCCTACTACAGACCACCCTCCCAAACCCAGGAACCCCACTCAGCCTTCCTGAGAACACTGGAAAATATGAAGGTCTCTCCAAACACCATTATATTGGGCGACTTCAACTACCCAAACATAGACTGGGAGCATTACTCTAGCTCCAACACCCTAGCCCAAAGGTTCCTAGAATTTATAAACTAAAATGCTATGGAACAACTTGTTACCACTCCCACAAGAGGGGAAAACATACTGGACCTGATCATCACCAACATGGGGACTCTATGCTCCAGACCAGAAGTGTATCCCTCACTGGTAAGATCAGACCATAAACTAATCTCACTGGATATTCACATCCCGACCTCACCCCCTGCCCAGAAAACCACAGTGAAAAACTTCTCTAAAGCAAATTTCATACTCCTCAAAACCGAGGTGGAATCCTTCAAAGCCCCCGGGCCTGTGGAAAATATGGCCCAGACCACAGAATCCTTTATAAACGCATTCTATGAACACCTTCAGGAATGCATGGATCATGCAATCCCAAATAAAACCAAGACCCGATCCTCCAAAGGCAGACATCCTGTCTGGTGGACCCCAGCCATAAACAAACTATACAATAGAAGGAGGAAGCTACTAAATGATAGAGCAAAATCCCAAAAAGGGAAGGCATCACTGATCAGTATTAGCAAAAAACTATGGGCACTCATAAAATTGTCTAAGGCCAGCTTCGAGAGAAAAATTGCACAGGACACTAAGGATAATCACAAGGCTTTCTTTAGTTATGTTAGGAACCTGGGTGGTAATTTCCAGATATGCTCAGAATTAATCCAAAATGACAAAAAATACACCAAACCCACAGACATTGCCAACATCCTAGCTGACAGGTTCAGCGCAAACTTCTCCCCCCCCTCCCCACCAAAAGGGCAAATATCTATCCCAGCAGAGTGTTGCCCCCTTGACATCTCAGATGCTCAGGTAAGAGCCGCCCTCTCCAAAGCAAAAAACACAGCATCAATGGGACCAGACGGTGTCCCAGGCTGCGTCCTACATGAACTCCAAGAAGAGCTAAACCCAAACATAAAACTACTGTTCAATCTCAGCCTTACTACAGGATATGTGCCCAAAGAGTGACGTACAGCAACAGTGGTCCCTCTCCATAAGGGTGGTGCCTCAACAGATCCTGGAAACTATCGCCCCATAAGCCTGACTAGCTTGGTCTGCAAAGCTTTGGAAAGGATCATCATGGACCTCATAAATAAAGATATTGGGGACCTACAGACACTGGATCCTACCCAGTTCGGCTTTGTTAAGGGCAGATCCTGCCTCTTAAACCTGGTTGATTTCTTTGAAACAGTCACTAAGGCCATTGACGAGGGGAAGGTGGTCCACACAGCCTACCTGGACCACGCAAAAGCCTTCAATACAATACCCCACTCGGGCATTATAGATAAGCTCACCAGCTTAAATATAAACCCCTATGTCACTAGATGGATTGCAAACTGTCTCAAGGACAGAACCCACATGGTTAGAATTGCTGGAGCCATGTCAGACTCCAAACCAGTTACAAGTGGTGTCCCACAAGGCTCAGTCCTGGGATCTCTCTTGTTCGGTATATATTTCTTGGAGGTACAGGCCAACACAGAAGGACTGTGGCTGACCAAGTTCGCAGATGACTGCAAACTGGGCGCCATAATTGACTCTCCAGCCGACACAAGCATCCTCCAAAAGGGCCTCATAGAAACAGACAACTGGTGCCAGAGCCATGGCCTCAAGCTAAATGCCAAAAAGTGTATAGTCATCCCCTTTGGCAAAAACAAAGTGCCCACAAATTACCACATAGGTGATAATCCATTAAGTACAGAAGAAGTAATTAGGGACCTGGGGACCCAAGTTGATAGCAATCTCTCATTTGACAACCACATGGCCAAAGTGGTTAGAAAAACATTTTATATAGCCCACCTAATCATGAAGGGATTCACATCTAGATCAGGGGAGGTCATCGTGCCTCTTTACTCATCCTTCATCAGGCCCATAATTGAGTACAATGCCCCTTTTGGAATGTACCTTACCAGACACCTGCAGCAACTGGAAAGACCCCAAAAGTACCTCACCAAGAGGATCAAAGGTCTCAAACAGATGCCATATGCTGCCCGGTTAAAGAAACACCAGCTCTACTCAGTGGCATACCGCCTTTTCAGAGGCGATCTGTGCCTGACATATAAAGCCGTGTCCAACCCGGAATTAATGGACATGCTGCACCTCAGAAAATCCAAATCCCATCAAGAGACTTGAACCTCAGCACTGAAATAAATAGGACATGCTGGAGGGACAGATTCATAACCCAGAGGCTCCCTTCACTCTGGAATAAAATCCCAGTCCAGGTTAGGCAGAGTCCCTCATTGACTCTCTTCAAGAGGAATCTTGATGAGTGGATGGGAGATCGTAGGTTTACCCCGGGTATCACTTCTGTGTCACTGTTAGACAGAGGCACAGTATACTAACCTTGAAAAAGGGCATAGAAAAATAAATTTAAAATGGGTGGCGAAAGCCAAACACATTCTGGCTAGGCTTATAAATGCCCTAGGGCAGATAGCCTAGTATGAACCTATGAACTTATGAACTGATCCTTGCCCAGGACTCTGTCCATTAACCTAATGGCATGTGCTAGGTCTGCACAGCTGTGAACTACTGAAAAACATTCACAAAGAAAAATTGGAGAATGTTACTGCTCTGCCAGAGAGGAAATGTGGCATCTAGAGGTTTTGGCAATGTTGTTATCTCATATTTTGGGCCACTTAGAGCAGAAAACAGCAACTATTTCAGGAAGTCAACTGCTAGAGATAAACAATATATTAACACATTTCTGCTATTTGTATTCATTTTTAACAACCTAAGTTGGTATCATTTTTCTACATTGCCTTTACACACTGTGCTCTAAGATGGGGAGGGGTAGAGAAGAAAGGTATTACTTTTATACAAGCTAAAGCCATCCAATATATTTGTACAGAAGGCTATTATATTAACCCATCTTTACATTCTAGAAACAAAACAGAATATTGAAAAGTAATTGTTTTTTCACTGCAACTCTCTTATCTTATAACCATGTCAGGAATAATGATTACTGATACATCAGTATTTTTAACATTGACTATTGAAGATGTTCTTTGGTAACCACTAATGCCCTCAATGGTTAAACCACTAATGCCCTCAAGAGGTCAGTTTTGGTTATCTAGGAATATCATGAATAATTAATTAAAAATATACCGGCTTAGCATTGCTGCCTCACAGCAAGAGGTTCTCTGGTTCGATTCTTGGCTGGGGTGCCATCTGTGTGGAGTCTGCATGTCCCCCCTGTGGTCGCGTGGGTTTCCTCTGGGTACTCTGGTTTCCTCCCACATCCCAAAAACATGCTGTAGGTGGATTGGACACTCTAAATTGGCCCTAGGTGTGAGTGTGTGCATGTGTGTGTGTGCCTTCTGTGGAAGGTTGGGCACTGGTGGTTGGCAACTTGACACCGTAAAACTCCACTGCCAATCATGAGCAGACAGATGATCCGCTGTGGCGACCCCTAACCAGGAAAAGCCGAAAGAAGAAGAAGAAGAAGAAGAAGAAGATATTGGCTGCCTCCAGAGCATGTCTTATAGTCTGTGAAGTATAACAAATAAACCAGGAGAAATAATCTGTAATTATGATGTGCAAAATTTTCTTGAACATAAAGAGTGTAGTCACTGCATAAGTCCTCTGTAGTGTTTTCTACAAAAATCATTTAAAAAATATGAATGATGGATGCACCAGCATTCTTGATTAGTACAACTTTACTTTAAACAATGTTTTCAACCTCAAACAAAAAAATCTTCTTGTACTGGTTCATTTCCCCACTCATCGCCTCATGCTTTTACAGAGCATTTTCATTGTAATATAAATGAGAATTCCAAAGAGCAGCTTTTCATGACTCAAATTAACAGTTTTTCCATTTGAACTGCTCTATCTGGTGCTTAGCAAATATAAGTCCACATTCTTATAATAATCCTTATAAAGTCAACCCTTAAGGCAGCCATTACAATTCTTTTCATTCTCCAATTTGTACTCTTTGTATTAGCTTAGTTTCTGACCACAGGGCCAACCTACACAGACATAGCTATACTTTCTTATAACAGTGTTAGCAGACAACCTTTGCATTCACCTCAGTGGTCTCCTAACGCTTTATATATACCAGTGTAGGTCAACCTTTTATGTCGTTGAAGGTTGTTAAAGATCTAGCTGTTTACTATGTTCCAAAAACTCAAACTACCTATCATGGCACACAACTAAATTAAAACAGAATAAGTATTGAATAATGAAAGATGAAAGAACTGAAAAATCAAGAAATCAAATGATCTCTCTTGGACTTTTAAGGATAGCCTACACTAGGCATTCCATTAGCTTGAAATCATTCAAATAATCCCTTACCAAATAAATATTTAGCTTCTACCTTTTTAAACAAAGACATGCAACCCTATTTTGAAGCAATTATCCTGCATTTTCAATATGCAAGATAGATTAAAACTGCATTTATGGTGTTGGTATCCTAGTATAATCATAGAACAGTTGACAGTCTGCCCTAAGGTAACTACTTCAGTTCATAGACTGAACAGAAATAAGAAAGGCAATCCTAAAGGATCACTGGTGTCCTGCTGTGGCTGTTAAAGTAGGACAAGTGTGTGAAAGTAAGTATTGCCTTTTAATCATGTTTTCCCTCTTCTTCGAGTCTATGTGATTTCGGATTCAGGGGTGTAGGGGCTTACCACAACATTAGGAGGTGTGTGTGTGTGTGTGTGTGTGTGTGTGTGGGGGGTTGCCTCCCGGTGAAAAGTGTGTTTTGTGACCTTGGGATTATCATTGTTTTGACTAGTGACATCCTAAGATTTGTCTTATAGTCACTTGTCTATTAAATGAGATGCAATTATTTATAGTAGAACCACGGACTTGTCTGTAGAAACATTCTATACTTTTAAGCTGAAGTGAACAAGTATAACAAATTACTAAATGAAGACAAGATTGATTAAATAGTATATATATATATATATATGTGTGTGTGTGTGTGTGTGTGTGTGTGTGTGTGTGTGTGTGTGTGTGTGTGTGTAGTCTCTGAGACAAAGAAAATCTGGAAAGGTAACTTAGGCAAACATAATTTCTATATTTCGCAGTTTAAAAACCGAATTTCAGAAGTATATGAATGCTGACATAAGTAAGGTTTATATGAGTATAATTGAAATCCACATTTTCCCCACCCATGACCATGCACATAGATCATTTGTATTACTTTAAGGCTGAGGCTTAAGGTTATGATCTTCTAACAAGCTTTTTTTTATATAGTCTTGAGTTTCAGTCATTCAGTCTAGACATATAAATTATACGACTGTCAGCAAGCCACTTAACCAGACAGTGTTATTATCTAATTTTAATGAAAATAAAAACAATTACACTGTGGTATTGTAATATGTGTATGATGACCAATACAATTTTCTGTTTGATGAAAAAGGCTTGGCTGATTGGACAAGTTGTATAAATCTCCACAGAGCATTTGAAAGCGTAGACAACACCATTCAACTGGGGTCAAACACTCTTATTTGGTTCAAAAACTACTTATTAGATAAATCTTTCTAGTTCACTAAGGTAACTTATACACAGAAATAAGTACCTTCTCAGATAGGGCCCCTCATAGCTCTGTTGTATGCTCATTATTAGTTTTATTATATATTAACAACATAATCAATACCAACCATCTTAATACCATAACCCTGTAAGCTGATGACATCACCCTTTACAGAAATGTCCCCTCTAACATCAGTCTAAACATCATTTCTGACTTCTTTTCTCTTCTCCTCTCTTCTCTTCTCTATTCATTTGGCTAGCAGGCAATAAATTAACTCTGGATGTCTCTAAGAAAGTCTTCACGTTTTTGGTACACAACACAATCTCTCTTCAACCCTCTCCCCATTACTAATAAGAACCCCAAGTGGTGAGCACATTTCCGCAGTAAAATACAAGCACTTAGCCTTACTATAGACTAATCACTGTTATTTATTTATTTTTCTTTACTTACATTTAAAATCCTGAATAATAGTCTAGTATGCTTGCCTTTTCCATCCAAACAAACTTTACCTTAAAAAGTAAGGTGCAAATCGAATCCTCCCCAGATGCACTCAGAATGACTCCATGTCAAATGCCCATGTATTACATAAGTCCTCAAATTATTCCACTTATATACCTCACATCCTAATATACCTACTGTAATATATATTACAGTCTAGGTCTTCTCCTAATGCTGATTGCGTTTGTATACTTATTCTGTTATTAACCATGTGTAACTATTTTTTCCTGTATATATAGGTCTTGTTATGTCTTCTGCTGTATATTGTATTTTAACATATTGTTTGAAAATTCTCTGTATGCTGTATTTTAACATATTGTGTAAAATTTTACTTACTGTGGAGCTTTTCTCCCCAGGTCTCCGCTGAAAATGGACCTGTGCCCAGTCGGACCATCCCAATTAACAATTGTAAAATAAATAAATAAAATAAATAAAAATTTAAATCTCACACTAGCCTTCCAGTTGCTAATGTTTCTACTGAGCTCTGAGCAACTTACACCATGTCAAATCACATAACCAAGGAAGACAGACAGGCCCTTGTTTAAAATGTTTTGATACCCATGTTAAAATATGCTCTCAGTTTCATCTCCTGCAACTGAGCTCATGGTACCATCAAAATTCAAACAGCTATAAATTCCATCTGTAGATTTCACTACTCTTTTCACCTAGAACATCACTGTGTAACATTGCAAAAGGTCAACTGGCCTCCAGTCATAACATGATGCACCCTGCTGTTTCTTTACTTACATTTAAAATCCTGAATAATAATCTAGAATGCTTTTCTTTCCATCCAAACAAAGTTTACCTTAAAAAATAAGGTACAAATCGAATCCTCCTCAGATGCACTCAGATGTCACGACAATGGCACATTAACACTACTTAAAGAGAACATTTGAAAAAAACAGCTTCAGCAAAATTATACCTGCTAAAAGGGACCATTTATCTCACAGAACTTTAACAGATTACAAAATATTTTCTTTTCAGGAAAAAGTTATTAGTGCATCTTATAAAACAATATATAATTCTGCATGTTTTCTTGAAAATGGATAACCATGCTTTTTTGGATGTTTTTTTCTAAGTATTCTATTGACTTATGAATGTGGTTAAGTTATTTTATCACTTAGTTTTTTCTATTTGCTTCAAGTAGTTTATTGTTATACTTTATGTTTCTACACTTGGTATTCCAATTTTTTCAACAGTAAATTATTGGAAAAAATTTTGTGTGTATGTGTGCGTGTGTGTGTGTGTGTGTGTGTGTGTGTGTGTGTGTGTATGTGTGTGTGTGTGTGTTTAGGTAACATTAGATTTTCCGTTACTGTACTTTCAAACATGTATATCTGTAAGCCTGCTAACAGTGAACAAGGTATATCTTTTTGAAGAAACAAATCAATAATTTCTGTTATTATGGCTGCCAGCTTAAACAAATAGAGAATGCAATGTATGAAATTGCAATGACTATGGATTTGTGCAGCAGATGTTGAATGCGTTCTTTATCTGGCTAAAAAATCAAATTAATAGAATAGGTAAAGTATCTGTTTTATGAGTCTGTTGCAGTGCAGTGTGCAGTCACTTACTGAAAAGGTGCATGGGTATCTAGCAGAGTGCTCTTAGGGTGCACAAGGGGCAGGACTATAAAGAAAGTGTGCTTTGACTGAATACCATGCAGTTACCACTCTCCACTCTCTACCAAGTTCTTCATCTTTACTTAGAATTACTTCATCAGCATTGTTATATAATCATCTTCCTCCAGCTGTTTATATCTTTGACTAGAGTTCTTTACTGACTCATTTGATTCAAATGTGATTATTTCTGTGCCATCTGAAACCGAAAAGCAATCTTCATTTTATCTAATCATTTACACCGATCTTAGATTGCTAACCACATTACCATGACTTGAGGTTGCTTTGTAGAGTTTGCAAACCATAAGTGCATAATAGTTTATTTGATTAGATTTAATCTGAACAGCATGCAATCAACCAAATGAAAGACAGCTCAAAACTCCCTTTATCCTCACCCCCCATTAGTGTTACTGTAACAACCTTTGAGGTCATACCCTGTTGGCTGAAGGGTAAATTGTACAGAAATATTTTTTGCCAAATGCATGCCACTATAATTAGGCATCCACTGTGGATCTGATGAATTTTAAACTGTTGCTTAGTTGGAAGGGAGTATGTTGGGCTTCACTCTCTTGTCATCACCAGTCTCACTACTGTTGGCAAACTGTCTTAACTTTTCATAACACATGCTTTTCAATCAAAATGTCAGTTCTTGAGGGAAAAAAAACACTTCTCTGTACTTCAAATGGTTTTACCTCAAATTATGACTTTGACTTGTGCATTCAGTTTTATTTATTTAATTTCATTGTTTGCCAATCTTCTGTTTCTGTGCTGGTGATAATCAGTATTACCATACTCTTTTAGTTAGACAATCTATTGTTCATATCTAGACAATTTCTTTAGTTTTTTTTTAACATTGTACACCTAGCTATTAATGTTAGATTTACTGCTACTGTCTGAATCCAGCATATAGCTGTGTCTTTCATGTTTAGCTTGTCATCCATCACTGTAGTGGCATTTATGCTCCTCATTTGAACATTATGGTGAGTTATACTTGGCATTCTGCTTAAGATGGCAGATATCTGGCAGATAGCACAGAGAATTAAGGTAACAAGCTGCTTCCTTTAGTCCAGGGTTTGATTCCCTCAGCCTCCAATTGCCTACTATATAACTCTAAGCAAGTCACTCAAACAGCGCTACAGGACCTTTGGGAAATTGTGCTAAGCTCCACAATGATCTCCTAGACATGTCTAGTAGCTACTTCTGAACTTAGCTAAGTTGCCTGAGAATGTAAAGCAGTAATGTTTATTATTATATCTGTTGTAAAGTCAGTACCTGTGTACCCTAAATGTTTTTCTTTCGGCTTTTCCTGGTTAGGGGTCACCACAGCGGAACTCTGGTCCGCTAATGATTGGCAGTCAATTTATATGGTGCCGAGGGGCCAGCCCAATGCCCAACCTTCAATGAAGGCATGCCCATTCAAGCATGTCTTTCGAACACCATTCGACCGCGGAGAGGACATGCAGACTACACACAGAAGGTGCTCCAGCTGAGAATTGAATGGCAGAACTTCTTGCTGTGAGGCGACAATGCTACCGTGGTGGCAAAAATCAGGTAAAATCCTTTATGGTGGAAGCTGGAATTCCTGTATTTATAAACTTATAAAAAAGGAGCATAATAAAAAGTTGTAAGAAATTTACATCCCCTTAACTGAGGTCCACAATGAAACATGCCAACAAGGAACTTTGAGGGTACTATTAGAAAATGTAAACTAGATTAAAAGCTTAAGGTAACTACAGATAAAAAAATAGAAATCTTTCTTCAGTTATGTCAGAAAATTAAGAAATAATGTTCAACAATTCACTTACCTAATCTGTAATAATAATTGTTTGTGTCTTTCGGCTTTTCCCGGTTAGGGGTCGCCACAGCGGAACTCCGGTCCGCTAATGATTGGTAGTGGATTTTTACGTACCGGGTTACCAGCCCTGATACACAACCTTCAATGAAGGCATGCCCTATTCATGTATGCCTCCACACAGAAGACGCTCTAGCTGAGAATCGAACGGAACAACGTCTTGCTATGAGGCGACAATGCTACCGCAGCACTACCACCACAGTTCTAATCTATAATAATAATAGTAATAATAATAATAATAATAATAATAATAATCTCATCAATGACCTTCACCTTACCATCCCCCCAGCTACATGCATACAATATGCGGATGACTCTACACTGATATGCTCAGCCCCCTCCCCTTCTGAACTTCTCCATCTTACCCAACAAGTATTTAACACAGTTGAGCAATGGTTCACACATAGATGCCTTCTCCTAAACCCCTAAAAGACTAAACTCCTCCTTTTCTCTCCTACTAAGAAATCCCCTCCATTGGATTTCTCAGTTAACTCTACCAATAAAACCATTATATCCCCTGAACCATCCACCAAACTATTAGGAGTCACCATTGACAATACTCTGAACTTTGACATCCATATTAACAATACTATAAAAACTGTCAACTAAAAGCTAGGCTCTCTCTATTGGATAAAATCCTTTCTCCTACCTTCAGCTCAAACCACAATAGCACACACTCATCTAATCTCTTCTCTTCTTTATGCCTCACCTATTTTTACTAACCTATCTAAAAATAATCTTAACAAATTGGAAATGTCCTACAATAATATTGCCAGATTTGCAACAGGAAACCCATAGAACTCATCACTGCCTCAATTTAAAGCAGCTAGGATGGCTTGAACTACAAAATCTAATTAAATTCCATCAGCTAACCATAGCCCACAATACTCTTCACAAACCTTCCAAAACACCTATTCTCTCCACACTAATCACTCCCTATAAAAACCTGGAATCCTTAAGGTCTTCTCAGAAACTTCTAGTACATACTACTAAAACAAACAATAAAGCTGGTGACTCCCTTTTTTCTAATATAGTTGGAAAAGCCTGGAACCTCCTTCCAAATGAACTCTCCACACTTCCCTCACTATCCTGTTTCAAAAACAAATTGAAAGTATTCCTCAATACACACTGGTTATGCCCATGCTCTAAACCTGACTAGTCTAAGTGTCTCTATATACTCTACTCTTCCTAACCCGTCTACTCATTAAAAGCAACTCTTTCCTTTCTAAACTATGTTACTAATTATCTCTTGACTACCTTGATTGTATTTACATTCCTTTATTATGCCTGTATTCTGCACTGTAAAATTAGATTGTACTTGCATCCTTTGTTATGCCTGTATTCTGCACTGTACATTTTACTGTGATAACCTGCTATACATACTGTTAATAGTTTTTATCTAGCTCATGTATTCTTAGATGTTATTGTGTTAATTTCATTGTCCTAGCTTGGAGCTTAACTCCCTGGGCCTCTACTGAAAATGGACATGCATCCAGTTGGACTAGCCCGGTAAACAAATGAAAAATAAATAAAAATAATAATAATAATAATAATAATAATAATAATAATAATAATAATAATAATAACTCATATTCCATTCCCAAGGATATAGCCACCATATTAGACAGATATAATGCAAATTTTACCCAACCTATCCACATTGTTGCTCACAGTATACCTGAAAATTTAGTTCTCCCAGAAATCACGATTTATTATTCTTCGAACCCTCTCAAAGGCTACAAATAATACCTCAATGGGACCAGGGAACATACCAGGCTGAATTCTCATCAGTGCCATCTATAACGTATCTGAGTCCCTACTTCACCTCATGACATCCACAGGGTCTATGTTTGTCGCCTTGAGAACAGACACTGTGAGTACCTTCCCAAAACAAGGGTGACCACTCTACAGGTATAGACAATTACAGGTCTATCAGCCTCACCAGCCATATGTGCCATAGAACTCATCATTTCAGAACTCATTTCTGCAGACATAGGCAACTTAACTGCTCTAGGCCCTAATTAGTTTGGTTTTGAAAAGGGCAGGCCATATGTCTCCTGAATGTAGTAAGCTTGTTTGAAAAGATTACAGACCTGTAGACAGTGGTCAGTCAATGAACCCTGCTTATCTTGACCTGGTCAAGTTTTCTGACACTGTCCCTCATACTGACGTTATTAAAAATTTAGATAAACATGATGTAAACTCCTATGTTATCCACTAGATTGCAAATTGTCTTTACAACAGATACCAACTTGTAAATATTGCTGTTATCCTCTCCGAATATTAAATTGTAACTACTGTGGTACTAAAGGGATCAATGCTAGACCTCCTCCTGATTGACATTTAATTTGTGGACATCCAATCTAATATTACAGAAGTGTGGTTGACCACAGCTGCCAATGAGTGCAAGATGGACAGTATTACCTGCTCATCCACTGAGCTAAAGGCTGGAAAATGCACATACCTGTTTTTTTTTTAACATGGTCTTAAGCTAAGTGTAAAAATGTAAAATGTAGTAGCATTTGGCAAAATTATGTTTCCATCTCATATGTTATAAGGGTTACTCCTTTTCAGACAGATAATGTCATAAGAGCCCTGACTACTTATGTGGAAAACTTTCTGTCATTTGATCATCAGAATTCCACCATATTGTGGAAATCATTCTATCTGGCCCAGTTAATTTCAGAGGGAATATCTTTAAGATCCAAAGAGTTATACTACCATTTTACTATTTCCTTATGAAATCCATCATTCCATACAATGCCCCTTTGGTATATATAAATCCAAGCATTTTGCTCAAGTGGAAAGACCCCAAAGATACCTAACAAAAAAAAAATAAATAAAGGACTTAAATCCTTCAACTATTCCAATAGTTTATCATAGCTCTTCATATACCCAGTTGCCTACAGTCTGCCCTGAGGTAACCTTTGTCTTACTTTGCAGACCCCATCCTATTTGACCTATTTCTTTGCAAAACTAATGACTCTAGAAATATCAACACTAAGCTCCCAAGTCTACACTAACAAATAAATAGATTCCTAAATCAATGTATTCCCAGCCTATGGAATAAATTAGCATTAATGGTTGACTACCTTTAAAGCTAATCTTCATTACTGGATGGGTAAACACAAATTTCCACCATGGTTATCATGTATGGTGCTGCTTAATATGAGAGGTAAGCACTACTAAATGCTTGAAAATGGAAGCATAGACTTTTACATGTGTCTGCTAAAGATTTATAAAACTAAGTATCCTATGGGGTAACCATTTGAAATGTTGGGACCTGCTAGAGAGAGTAATGACATATGGAGACTGAATGACCAAAAGATCAGAATTATACATTCTAAGTCCAAGATGCCATTTCTCAGAATATTCCCTTTTCTCTGAGGTATGATGATCTTTGAGTTGGTATATATAGGCTCCTGGGGTCTGCCCCCCCCCCCCACAATAGGAAGAGTGATCTTTGAGATTTGATATTCTTCTGTGTTTTCAGTCTTTTTTGGCTTGTTGACACTCAGCATTTTGAGTGCTGAGATTTCAATGAGAAGCCATCTTATGGTCCTTTTGATCACTTGCCTTGTATTGTTCCTTTGTTCCACTGTTCCTATGTAATGATTAATGATACTTTGATTCTGTGCCATTGAAACTGCCTATACAATACAATGAATGAGAGGAACTGTCTGATTCCAGTGGTCACATGGAATTAGTAAACCTGCTTAACAACATAACATGCCTGCAGAATGCTAATCAGATGAATGATGTTCTTAACCATGCATAGTGTTATGTCACAATGGAATAGCTGTTTTTGTATGTGTGTGTGCATGCGTGCGTGCGTGTGTGTGTGTGTGTGTGTGTGTGTGTGTGTGTGTGTGTGTGTGTGTGTAAGTGTGTTACACTAGCTGTACTATGTTAGAACACTGCCTAATGGCAGTGAACTAGACTAGCAACATGCTATTAGTGATTATAGCTAACAGCAGAACATAGTAGAATGAAGAGGTAACTATAACTACAGTGCAATAATCACAAAATGTCAAGTATCTTCTTCAGTAACACAATAACATGCACTAAAGAATGATGTGCAGACAGGACTCATATATCAGTGCATGAAGGATTGTGGTAGGGCGTATCCTACCTGCAACCTAGTAACCGCATAATACAAATTACTTTATTTCCTGAGTGTGTTATCCTTCAGATGAGATGTTAAACTGAGGCTCCATCTGCTTGAATTGGTGGTAGCTCAGGTGGATGTAAAAGATCCCATGGCACCTATTGAAAAGAGTAAGGGTCCTCTATTTATATATGCAAAACAATCGTATTTACAACATATTTTATTTACAAACATTTACAAATATACAAATATATAGATACATAAATATATTGCACATATTAATAATTTTCTTTACAATCATACAAAATTTTCATCCCTATTAGACTCCCACTCCTTTTTCCATAACCACCATCTGATTTTACTTAATAATGTTGCTAAAATCGATTTACCATTAAACATAATTTCATTTATTCTTTCATTCGTATAACTCATTTAACCTATTTGTTTAACATATTTGTACTTCTATTCTTATAATATCCATATTTAATCAAATCCATTTTTATTTGTGGGGTATGGCCAAGATGAGAATTGAGTAACAGCACTTTCTTTCTACTCTATCTTTACAGAATATTTATGACAGGATTTTTTGAGAATATCTATCCTGATTTTGTTTTTTTTTAATATATATTTGGATTCTATTAATCATTATTTAGGATAGTATATAAAATTTTGGCAATTTTTTTATTTTTTCCTATCAAAAAGTACTAGCGAAAATATTTGGAGTTTAGACTACAGGATGAGCTATTCCAAATCTACACTTCAAGAAACAACTATTAAGAAAGAACTTCAGTCACTATTAACTAACATTCAAGAACTGACAGCAAAGACTGATAGAATGGATGTAAAACTGGATAATTTCAAAGAAAAATGTTCCAGCAAATGGAAATATTACACAAAGACCTTAAGCAGCAAAAGAGACAGATTACTGGTATAGAGACATAGGTCTATATTGAATTAGCGAATGCTTAGAAAAGTGAACACTAATTCATCAACCCCTTTTAAGCAAAAGCTAACAATCCCGAACACCCGGAAAAGCAATTTTTGTCACAGAGAAAATTGCTGGGCCAGTTTTGGGAGTTCGCCATTTCCTCTACTGTGGTACGATCTCAGAGTTGGTATATTTAAGTGGGGGGGGTGAGGGGGGCTAAGCCCCCCCCCACATTATATAATGTTTTAAGTTTTTTTTTTTTGGACCAGTGATTTTTTTCCCCTGGGAAAAAATCGCTGTTCCGGGTGTTCGAGATTTTAAGCTTTCACTTAAAAATTATTGATGAATTAGCATTCACTTTTCTAAGCGTTCGGTAATTCAGTATAGACCCAGAGACTTCACTAAGTGATATGGACACTAGAATTCAAGAAGGTGAGCACAATATAGACACAAAATACTCTTTTACAAACAAAAATTGATGATCTGGAGAATAGATCAAGAAGAAATAATATTATACTTTTTGTTTTGCCTGATAATGTTGAAGAAGGTAATATGGAAAAATTATTAACATCATGGCTCCCTGATGTATTACAGCATCCTGAAGCTCTCTCATATGGGATAGAAAGAGCACACAGGTTCTTGGCTACTGCAAAAAAAAAAGGTAAATCCAATTTTACTAAATCTGTTATAGTGAAGTTTGTATCTTCTCATGACAAGGAGATAGTGTTAAAGACTGCTTGGGCTAAGTCTCCTATCAAATATAAAGAAAATATCATACACTTTGCTAATGATTACTCATGTTCTGTAAATGCCAAAAGAAAGCTTTTTTTGCCAATGCTAAAAGAACTAAAGAAAGCCCAAATAAAGACACATCTATTATTTCCTGCCAGATTAAAAATATTTCTTCAAGATGGTCCAAAAGTATTTGATGACATAGACTCTGCCATTACCTTTGTCAAAACAAGAAAACTGGTTGATAAAATAGAGGATATGGAGTGGGCAAATGCCAGCCTTAAAAGAAATGCTGATAACAGTTCCTGGAAGGTCTCTGAACATAAAAAGAAGCTCAAAAATAAGTGACTAATGAAGCTATTTTAATAAGGCTTTTATTTACCCAAGTCTTAAAAACTACCCAAGAAGTTGGGGAAGTGGAAATGGCTCAACAGGTGAGTCTTTGTTGTTTAAATGTCTTTTTATGGTAGATAATTGTTTTAATGGGATTTTATAGTCTGTTATTATTAAGTCTAGTTTATTCTTGTTCAGTTTATATAGCAAGTAAAATCTATTTATTTATTTGTTTATTTATTATCTTTAAATAGTGGTTGTTGTCTGTTATAATAAATGCTCCATATGTTTGGGACTGAAATTTATGGTATTTTGGGGAACTATAGTAGATACAGAGATTTATAGATGAGAAAATTAGAGTCTTTGTTATAATATAATCTATTTAATTTGTTTTTAACTGTTTGCTGTTTTATTTCTCTGCCTCTCTGTGAAGAGAGATGCTTCATTGATATTGTTGCCATAATGTTGCTTTAATAATTATGTTTCCCATCCCCTGTTCTGCTGTTGGAATGTGGTGCTATTTGTGGTAATAGACATATGAAAAGTTTATCTTTTCTCCATTTCAGTGAACTTATATGTTTTGAAGCAATTCATTTGGTATTTATTTTAAAAACATAAACATTTATGGAGAGGTTTTAATTCATTTCTTTTGTTTTTCTTTCTTTTTTCCTCTTTGTTGTTGGTTGTGAAGGAATGGAGGATTTTGTATAGAATGATATGTTTGTGGTGGTCTAGTGGCTTACTGGGTTTGGGAGATGGAGTTTGTTTTTTTTTAATGTTTTATATTGCTTTTTTTCCTCCCTTATGTCTTTCTTATTGTTCATTTTATGTTTCCCAGTTTTCCCACGAGCTAATCAACAGTTTTTCAGTGAAAAGCTGTAAATGTTTTCCTTCCACAAGCTCATGCATCTGATCTGTTAAACAATCTTGGTTTGTCCTCGCATTGCAGCTGTTACAATGGAGAGCAAGAAAAAGTGTTGTTTCCATGGAAACGTTTATAGACTGAACCTTGGGCTGAGAAGCTTCATAAAAGCTGAATAATAGTTAGAATAGATGGTTTCTAATGCCATCTACATCTTAATTGAAAAACTGCACATAAATAATATATATAATATGTCTGCTATGTTAAGCATTTTTGAATGTTCATAAACAAAGCACTTTTGACACATTTAAACCCTTACATTTTGTACACTTGTCTTCATAATTCTTTTGTGGTTGTGTAAATTTTATATTGATTGATATAACAAGCGTATAGCATAAATAGCAACGTTGTTGAAATGAAGGGTTTGCTGTGGATTGGTGTGTCCGTGGTGGTCTAGTGGTTTGCTGAATTTGAGAGATGGAATGTCTTGGCTTTGCGCTATTTCATATTGGCTTTTTCCCCTCTGTTGCCTTTTTGTTTTGTCTGCTTTTGTGTTTCCTGGTCCTGCCACGAGATAATCTATAGCTTATAAAAATAAAAAAAAAAAAAAAAAAAAAGAAGAAAATAGCTGAAAAAATTTTCCCTCCTTGATCTCGTGCATCCGAACTGCTGAACGGTTCTGCTGCCTTTTCATACTGCGACTGCCTCAACAGAAAGCAAGAAAAAAGTGTCGTCTCCATGGAGCTGTTTGCAGTCCAAACTTTGTGCTGAGAACCTTCACAGACCTGGATAATAGCTTGAATAGATGGGCTCTGATGCCATCTACATGTCAAATGAATGAACTGCAGCTAAGTAACCTGTATAATATAATTGTTATATTAAAAGCATTTATGAGGGTGTATAAACAGAACATTTTTGATACATTTATACCCCTATGTTTCTACACTTTTACTTATAATTCTATTTTTTTAATTTAAGCATCTTTTGATTAGTACAACAAACATAAGGTGTATATAGAAGCACCATTAAAGTATTTATGAAAGAAGAAAGGAAAAAGAAAGGAAATTAATATATATAAAGCTTTTCATGACACCTAAGCAGAAGTTAATATTCTTTTAGAAGATATAAAAATCAGAAATAAGAATAATTCTAGTACAGATAGAAAATAATTAAATAATTATTGAAACATAATATATTCTATATGAATATAGCTTGCTACATACAGTATAGTCTCAGATGCAGATGTTTACCATATAAACTAGTATTTTGATATATTCTGACAAATCTAGAAATTCTTTCAGATTACTAAAGGTCTTAAAGGTAAGAAAGGGAATACATTACTTCTTAGATAATACTGAACACTTTTATTGGAATCTCATGCCACATTGGGAAATTAAAATGTAATATTTTCTATGCTTTTTTCAGATACATGGAGATGGGGAAATAGTGTTGTTAGATATTGGCACAATACACAAAGAGACAGGAGATTAGTCTACTTATTGATTATTATAGCAGTCCATTACATATAAATTAGTTATAATTTTTGCATTATTATATAATACATGACTGGTATTTATGATATGTTGAATTCATTTGGCAAAAGTTAAAATGAAACAGTTACATTTGATTTACTTTAATTTGTTTCTAATGGATGTTTGTTAAACTATGCAACAACATATATATTTAGACAGGGAAGAGATTAATGCTGTTGCTAGCTTGATGGTCAATTTGGGTGACAGATGTCACTCAAATTAGGAGTTTTTAACTCCAGGTTTTTTTTTTGAAAGAGTCTATGTTATTAGTAAATGTTATAAGTTTCTGTTAATAGTTATTATGATGTTCACCAAATCTTATAAAGCTGAATTTGATGTAAACATATTTCATTGGATAAAAGTTTTTCATGTTTTATGTGTAAATTATAATTGTATTCCTAATAGTCAATTTCTATACACTTATAAAATATGGGAAAAAGGAGAGTTATTCAACAGCAGATATTCAGAACATGAATGTTTCATGACATCATTAAAGTGTATATCATTAAACATCAATGGATTAAATAATCCTAATAAGAGAATATCTTTGAATAAATATATTAAATAACATAATTCACAATTAATATTTCTCCATGAAACTCATTTACTAACTGAAGTCACAAAATTGGAATCAAAATCTTGCAAACTTTTGATTAGCTCAAAACATACACAAAAAAGGGGAATGGCCATACTATGGAAAAATGCATTATCAATGCTTAAAATAATTGACACCTACAAAGATAACAAGGGGATGTTGTCTTCAGTTATTATAGAATTTAATAAAAAAAATGTTGACATTAATAAATATGTATTGGATTCCTGTCATTGGACCTACAACAGTGAAACAACATATAGAGCATGTAGTTCAGTTTTCTGAGGGTAGTATTGTTCTTGCTGGGGATTTTAATTGTATTTCTGACATAAAAGACTCTAGTACCAGTGGTAACAGGAAAATTCCAACTATAGCTAAATTATTGAATGAATTTTCAGATTCATACATAATGAAAGATATTAATAACTTTACTGACACTAAATCATTGTTCTATACATTCTACTCACATAGACATAATTCATATTCAAGAATAGATAGTGTATTAATTTCCAATAACTTAACTGATTTCTTATCAAACTCAAAAGTGATTTCTTGTCCCCTTTTGGACCATAATTCCATAACATTTGATTTTACACTAAACTCCACATTTAATGTTCAAATTAAAATGATACCAGCCTACATAATTAAACGCAAAGATTTTATTGATTTCTTTACTACAGAAGTACAATATTTTATTGAACTTAATAGTACGCAGGGAACTCCTGAAGTATACATTTGGGATGCTCTAAAAGTTAACCTATATGGTAATATTATTGATTGGTATAAAAAGCAAATAATTTTGTGGGATAAAGACCTTCAAGATATACAAACAAAGTTAGATACTTGAAGGCATGATGCTTTAAAAAATCCAGATAAGAAAGACAGAATGAATGAAATAAATACATTAAACAATAAATGCATGGAAATTTTAAACCATAAAGTTATGATAAATCTTGAAAAATATAAACTTAAAACTTTTTCTACAAATCCTAGATCCATGAATATACTAGCTAACAAAATTAAAATATTAAATAAACTTCATCATATTAAAGAAATCTATTCTCCAACAAAAAAAATGGTATCTGATTTGCCAAATATATTGAGTTTAGAGATTTTTTTTAATTAAACCAACCCAATAATAGCATTAATAGTACAAAAGATATTCAATCTTTTATCCATAATAATATAAAGAACAGACTATCTGAAGCACAAATAAAATTAATAGATAAACAAATATATTTTAAAGAAGTAAAAGATCAAATAATCAAACTTAAGCAAAATAAAGCTCCTGGTAATGATGGTATAATTTCTGAAATCTATAAGGTTTTGCCTGCTAAAGCGTTAACTCTACTACATACAGTATTCAATATAGCTCAAAATAACATTATACCTCTCTCTTGGAAGTGCACATTTATTTCTCCCATATTAAAGTATGATCAAGATCCTGTAAAATGTGCTCCATATAGACCCATTTCATTATTAAACACAAACTATAAAATGTTCATGTCTATTTATGCTGATAGACTTAACATTTTTTTACAATCCCTGGTAGATATGGATCAAACAGGTTTTATAATTAATAGAACTTCTTATGATAACATCAAAAGAACAATAACTTTAATTGAATCAGAAAAAAGACAAGGTTGGCCTCTATCTCCACTTTTATTCACATTAATTATGGAACCTTGGGCTAACCTAATAAGGGATAACAATAATATACAAGGATATAGGTTAAATTGTAATGAAACATCGAAAATCTAAATATTTGCTGATGATGTATTAATCACTCTTGGTGGTACTAACCCTACCTTACAAGAATTGTTTATATTTTAAAAATGTTCTGGCCTTAAGTTTAAGAAATCTAAAACACAGATTCTTCTAATTGGTTCCAAAAGCTATAATATACAAGACCAAAATAAAAAAATATATGCCTCAGTCCCAACAAATAACATATTTAGGTATAATTATAGCAACCAATATTAAAGACATCTTACACCTAAATTATAGTAAAAGTATAGCTATCATAGAGACTGTAATTAGTAAGGTGAACAATCTTTTAGTTACAATGGATGAAAAATGTTCCATTATAAAGATGATCTTGCTTACAAAGATTTTATACATAATGCAATCTATCTCTATTCCCCCTACAGGCTCTTTTATTAAAAAAAATTAATACACGGATTAAGAACTTTTTATGGCATCTGATAAAGCCTAGAATTGCACTGTCCTATCATATGTATAGCTAGGAAAATAGAGGTATATCTTTACCAAATCTAGAACTTTATTCAATTTTGTCAGTTATTAAAACAATTGTTTATCTTATAGATGGAGAGTATTTTGCAAAATGGAAGGAAATTATGTTAAATTTATCCCAAAATACCAAAAATGAAAATAACAAACATCTACCACAGTTAATAAATAATTAATTTATGTGGAATTTAAGATAGTATTTTTCCAATTATTCCATTCAAATGCTTAGATCTACTTATATAATTTTAATTCTAAGGGTCTTTAAAAACTATATATTTAGGTTTAGAATCTTTGAAAATTGGCTGTTCCTCATCTTCCCTATTGCCTATACACAAGGTATAATTCTATCTGCAGATCATTCTAAAATGTTGTTATTTAAACAAAAACAATTAATGTTTTGGCATCAAATGTTAAATAAAAATAGGCAAAATCTATTAATGCTCTTATAGATGAATATAACCTTGACTCTCTACTTTGGTCAAATTTGCAAGAGTTTAGAAAATATATTCCAGATAAGCTAATTTTAATCCCTCAAATGCTAAAAATTCAATACCCAAACTTATTCAATATTTGATTGTATACACTTATAATACTTTACCAGTTAAAAATAGTATATCATATATTTATAAAGCAATTAAAGAATATCTATATATATATATTCAGATAATTATTGGAATTCATTTTCAGTGATCAATAGTTTTATTCCCTCAGAAAAATACAAAGTTAATTTCCTTCAGTCAGCCAGCAAAACCACTTCATCCATTAAATGAAGAATCTTCACATGGAGATTTTTTACATAAATCTTTCATCACACCTCAGAAAATGAGTAACAAATGCTGACTGGAATCATATATTTTATGACTGTGTATTATTAAAGAAATTTTGTGAAAAAGTTACTTTTTTCCAGTCAATTTTTACAGACAATTTTATGCTTACAAAGTCACTTGTATTATTCAATACACCTGTCCCAGACTGTATAAATAAAAACAAATATTCTTTGCTCTGGTCTATACTATCCATTGTCAGGAAAATTATTGCAAGAAATTGCAATTCCTCATCAGTTCCCTCATTTAAAGAGTTTAAAGGTCTTGTCTTAGAAATATCTAAATTAGAAATGTTAACTATCAAATCATCTCTACAAGGAATCTTTCTTCTTCTTTTGGCTGCTCCCGTTAGGGGTCGCCACAGCAGATCATCTGTTTCCATTTTTTCCTGTCCTCTGCATCTTGATCTGTCACACCAACCACCTGCATGTCCTCTCTCACCACATCCACAAACCTTATCTTAGGCCTTCCTCTTTTCCTTTTACCTGGCAGCTTCATCCTTAGCATCTTTTTCCCAATATACTCTGCATCCCTCCTCAGTACATGTCCAAACTAATATAATCTTGCCTCAATGGCTTTGTCTCCAAACCTTCCAAACTAGGCTGACCCTCCAATATACGTATTCCTAATCCTGTCCACCCTCATCACACCCAGTGCAAATCTTAACATCTTTAACTCTGCCATGTCCAGCTCTGACTCCTGCCTTTTTGTCAATGCCACTGCCTCCAACTCATATAACATAGCTGGTTTCATTATACCCTCTTGTAGACCTTCCCTGTCACTCTTACTGGTACTTGTCTGTCACAAATCACTCCTGACACTCTTCTCCACCCACTCCATCCTGCCTGTACTCTCTTCTTCACTTCTCTTCCACACTCACCATTACTCTGAACTGTTGATCCCAAATATTTAAACTCATTCACCCTCACCACCTCTACTCCCTGCATCCTCACCATTCCTCTATCCTCCCTCTCATTCACACGCATATATTCTGTCTTAGTCTCGCTGACCTTCATTCCTCTTCTCTCTAGAGCATATCTCCACCTCTCCAGGGTCTCCTCCACCTGTTCCTTACTCTCACTACAGATCACAATGCCATCTGAAAACATCATAGTCCACGGGAACTTCTGTCTGATCTCATCTGTCAACCAATCCATCACCATTGTAAATAAGAAAGGGCTCAGAGCTGATCCTTGATGTAATCCCACCTCCACCTTAAATGCATCCATTACTCCCACCACAGACCTCAACACTGTCACACTACCCTCGTACATATCCTGTACCACTCTTACATACTTCTCTGAGACTCCCGAATTCCTCATATAATACCTCAACTCCTCTCTGGGCACCCTGTCATATGCTTTCTCTAAGTCCACAAAAGCACAATGGAACTCCTTCTGACCTTCTCTGTACTTCTCCATCAACACTCTCTGAGCAAACATCACATCTGTAGTGCTCTTTCCTGGTATGAAGCCATACTGCTGATCATTAATCATCACCTCCCTTCTTAACCTAGCTTCCACTACTCTTTCCCATAACTTCATGTTGTGACTGATCAATTTAATCCCTCTGTAGTTACTACAGCTCTGCACATCACCCTTATTCTTAAAAATTGGTACCAAAACACTTTTTATCCATTCCTCAAGCATCCTCTAACTTTCCAAGATTTCATTAAACAATCTAGTTAAAAACTCCACTGCCATTTCACCTAAACACCTCCATGCTTCCACAGGTATGTCATCTAGACCAAACAGCCTTTCCATTCTTCATCTTCTTCATAGCTATCCTTACTTCCTCCTTGCTAATCCACTGCACTTCATGATTCACTATTCGCACATCATCCAGCCTTCTCTCCCTCTCCTTCTCTTCATTCATCAGCCCCTCAAAGTACTCTTTCCATCTACTCAACACACTTTCCTCGCTTGTGAGTATATTTCCCTCGTTATCCTTTATCACCCTTACCTGCTGCACATCTTTAATAACTCGGTCCCCCTGTTTAGCCAATCGGTACAGGTCCTTTTCTCCTGCCTTAGTCTCCAACCTTTCATACAACTCTTCATAAGCCTTAGCCTTTGCCACCTCTCTCTTTGCCATGCACCTCATCTCCTTATACTCCTGTCTATTTTCTTCATCTCTCTGACAATCCCACTTCTTCTTTGCCAACCTCTTTCTCGGTATACTCTCCTGTACTTCCTCATTCCACCACCAGGTCTCCTTGTCCTCCTTCCTTTTTCTAGATGTCACACCTAGCACCTTTCTAGTCATCTCCCTTACTAGCTCTGCTGTAGTTAGCCAGCTCTTCGGTAACTCTTCACTGCCACCCAGTGCCTGTCTTACCTCTTCCCTGAACTCCACCTCACAATTACCCTTTTTCAGTTTCCACCATTTGATCCTTGGTGCTGCCCTCACACTCCTCTGCTGCTTCCTGATTACCAATGTCATCCTACAAACCACCATCCTATGCTGCCTAACTACACTTTCCTCTGCTACCACGTTACAGTCTCCAGTCTCCTTCAGACTGGCCCTTCTACATAAGATATAATCCATCTGTATGCATCTCCCTCCACTCTTGTATGTCACCCTATGCTCCTCCTTCTTGTTAAAATACATATTCACCACAGCCATGTCCATTCTCTTCACAAAATCCACTATCATCTGACCTTCTGCATTCCTTTACTTAACACCATACCTACCCATCACTTCCTTAACCCCTCTGTTCCCTTCGCCAACATGTCCATTGAAATCTGCTCCAATCATCACTCTCTCACCCTTGGGTACAGACATCACCACTTCATCCAACTCACTCCAAAATTTTTCTTTCTCATCCATCACACACCCAACTTTTGGGCATATGCACTAACAACATTCATCATTACACCATCAATTTCCAGCTTCATAAACATTACTTTAGCCGACACTCTTTTCACCTCCAAAACACTCTTTGCATACTGTTCCTTCAGGATAACCCCTCCACACCATGATAAAACAATTTGAACCCACCTCTGATACATCTAGTCTTGCTCCTCTTCCATCTGGTCTCTTGCACACACAATATACCAACCATCCTTCTGTCCATCATATCAGCTAGCTCTCTCCCTATACCAGTCATACTGTCAACATTCAAAGTTCCGAACCTCACTACCACAGTCCTAGCCTTTATCTGCCTTCGAGCATGCCTTTCCACTCTTCTCCTCCTTTGGCCAACAGTAGCCCAATTTCCACCAGCACCTTGTTGGCCAACAGTACTGGTGGCGGTCGTTGTTAACCCGGGCCTCGACCGATCCGGTATGTATATCTGTACTGTTTTCTGCATGTATGATTTGGCAAAATTTTATGCCGGATGGCCTTCCTTACGCAACCCTCCCTATTTATTCGGGCTTGGGACCGGCACAAAGAAATACACTGGCTTGTGCATTTCCAGTGGCTGGGTTAACTCTACAAGGAATACAAAATTATATTACAAATGGGAAAATGTACATGAATTATTAGTTAAAGAACTGGATAAATGATTAATGCAGTAAGCTTTCCTTTTTATTTAATCTTTTATTCTATGTTTTCATTTTTCTTCTGCCAAACTAAAATTAATTGATCCTGTTATTAGATATATAATGAACATCATTGTACATAGTTTACTGTGCTATTATAGTTATTACATTAATTTTTTTCTTTTTAAAATATTGTATTTTAAAAAATTTAACTTATTCAATTTTTTTTCAAAATATCTGTTCATTATATTAGTGTTTTCAATAAAGCTGTTTTAAAAAAAATCCATGTTTATTTTATCTGTGAAAAGAAAAATTTTCCATAGTTTTCCCCATAAATTTTTATTCTTTTACATTCCAAAAACACAAGCTCAGTAGTTTCTTCTTCTTTCTGACAATGTAAACATATTATATCACTTTACTTTTTATACGGCATATTTATTTTTATTGGTAATTTATCTATTACCAGTATCCACAAAAACTCTTGATATTCTACTTTCTGATTACACCGTTTGCTTCTTATAACATTAATTTCCTCATCTGTTAGATTTTCCCATGATTTTACATAGTAATGTTTTATCATTACATTCTTACACCATACTTTTCATTCTTTCTTCTATATCATCAATTTTTATTTTCCACAAAAGTATTTTTTCTTTGTAACATTTTATTTCTTTGTATATACATCCTTTTCTCTTTTACTCCTTTTTACCATACCCCCCAATTTATCATACTAATCTTTATGCAATTTTGCTAGTAATCTGTCATCTTTTTCATTTATCCACTTTAATACTTTTTAGAAATTTCATGAAGCAACATATACCACTGGGTTAATTAAACCTAAACTTTCTTTCTCTTTATTTACATTCAAAATACCACTTTTTATTGGGTTTAATCTAGAGCTCCATGTGAAGACTGGTAGAGAAGGTTGAAGGCTGCCAGCCTAGCCAGATAGAATTTTATACATAATTATATCATTGGTAAATATGAATGTAAACTACAGGTTTGTTGTCCTAAATGTAAAGAAATACTGTTACATGTGGAACTGGAAATAAATGTGACAACAGTGCACTCTACTGACCAAAGTAAAGCATGTGGTGACCCTTTGAAGTAGACAGTGGTGCCAAATAGTCTAGATGAAGAAATTATTTCTATTGTTTTAACCAAGAGTTAAATTGCTAGATTTAAACATGCAAATGTATTTTTATTGCTCTGTTCCTGACCAGCTGCAATATAACAAAAGGGAGATTTTAAAAATGTAAATGTAGTTAATGTGTAGCCTGGTAATACCAGGAAAGTGTAAAAAGATGATGTAATGTTTATCAGAACTGCAAAAGCAATTTAAACAGAGAGAATCAGAAGGCATTGAGCATTTTGTCTTCATCATCTAACTCACAGCACTCTGCCTGTTGTCTTATGTAAGTTATCTTAGATTTCTGTTTTCTTTTAGAGATAGCTAGAACTAGAAAGATTAGACTGTTTTTCTGTGATGTCAGAACTGTACTACTGAATTATTTTTAATTATTTCTGTGTGATCTCTGAACTCTTGACTAGCACTGACTGTGTAGTAGAAAGTATAGTCTTGTGGTTTTAATTATTTATTATTAAATATTTTAAAACCTTTAAACTGTGGCTGGTTTGTGCAGAGATAATTTAAGCTCTGGAGTACAATGCATATTTATAGAGTTTACTGTCCAGGTCACTCCAAATAAGCTTGATTGTTTAGTCACATCTACCAATTGGATAATAATATTGCACAGTAATAATTGGACACCCTTTTAAGGGCCTTTGGGTAGCTGATAAATATTAGCTGGGTGGTGGCAAGTGGTACTACCATATAGTCTGGGTAAAAGGGGCACAGCTGGAGAACCTGTGCCAGCCTTCCCCAGAAGTGTCTGTGTGGTTGTGTAAACTCTTATCTCGAAGTATGTGTGTGTCAGCTACTTAGGCAGGGACACAAAGCACTGGTTAGACAGAGAGGGTGTTGGAGATTTTAGCTTACCCAGCTAGGTTGAGATCTGGACCCTATAGCTGTGCCAGTGGGGAGTCTTATTGGGGACCTGGGGAGCAAGGGAGTGACCAGCCCTGGACTGACTGTGATCTATGTGTGCTCTTAAAGGAAATTGCACTTTACTGTGTGTATTTGTTATCCTTTCCTCATATATGAGACACCCTCTCTGGTATTAGTGGTGAGGATTGAGGCTCCTTGATTGCTGGGCCAGGGCACAGGCATCACACACCATATAAATGAAAAAAAATCTGTAATAATTCCTTTTTGACTGCTTAAAGTTATGATAAATCTTGAAAATATAAATACACCTGCTACGTATGCTATTTTTCCCATCCGTACTGAATTTATCAAATAAGCCTTTTGTCTGAGTGATAATCTATATATTCTCCAGAAAAGATGTTTGTTTTATTTTTTTATTGCTTTTCCCATTAAATTCTACTTACATTTTATTCCAAAATGTTATACCTAACACAGAAATTTCATTCATTATAAAATATATATCCAATATCTTTATTACCTCATCTAAACATTTACTTTTTTCTTTTTGAAAGCCATGCCTATCACCATTTTTGCAAATTATTACATCTTTTATCCAAATTTTATTTTTTGCAATTATCATAATGTCATCTGCATATGTTAACAGAAATCTAATTTTTAACCCTTCAGGTGTTATATACCCCACCTCCTTCATTTTGTAATTTATTTCACATACTATTGCATTCATAACTAATGCAAAGAATATTCAACTCATTGGGCATCCCTGTCTTACACCACTCTTTATATACATCTCTTGGCTTAGTCAGCCATTTACAGGTATTTTTCTTAATTATTGATATATGCAGCGGTAGCATTGTTGCCTCACAGCAAGAGGTTCTCCCGTTCGATTCTCGGCTGGAGTGCGGGAAGTGCCTTTTGTGTGGAGTCTGCATGTCCTCCCCATGGTTGGATGGGCATTTGAAAGACATGTGTAAATGGGCGTGCCTTCGTTGAAGGTTGGATGGCAAGCTGGCACCTTGGCGTTCGTGAAAATCTACTGCCAATCATTAGCGGACCGGAGTTCCGCTGTGGTGACCCCTAACCGGGAAAAGCCAAAAGACAGCAACAACATTGATATATGCTGGCATACGTAATTTCATAACTTTCTCACTTATATTCTTTCATTATTCCCCATACGATTTTATGCCCAGTTGTATCAAATGCCGTATTAAGGTTGTGCGTCAGGCCTGGCAAGTCGGTACATAAAAATCTACTGCCAATCATTAGCGGACCGGAGTTCCGCTGTGGCGACCCCTAACCGGGAAAAGCCGAAAGATACAACAACTCAATACTATCAGTCTCCATTTTTTTTAAATTGCATTCTATCTTCCTTCTTCCATATGAATTTAAGTATTCCACAACATAATTCTTTATACATAAAACCTTCATTTAACTATTCATTCAAAATCTTTAAAACATGTTTTTTTTTTTGCCCGTCCCTTAGATTTTTGTACATGTCATACCCTATTCCATTTGGTCCTGCAGCTGAATCTAGACTTACTTGTACTAATACCTTATCTAACAAATATAAAAAAAAATCTATTTTTGTAACTCCTTATTCTCTTTTTCTGTTAACTTTTTTAATTTATGTGTTTTTACTCCCTTTTTCTTTAAACATTTCTTATGCGTATTTTGCTACACTATTCATAATTTTTTTCCTGAGTTCTTTCTATTTCTTCAATTTACATTTTTTGTTTCTCTCATTACACTACCATCTTCCTTTATTAATCTGCTTAAGTAACTCAATACCTCTCTTCTTCCTTGTAAACATATCTTTGCTTATATAACAATTTTTGCATTTTTTTCTTAATTTCTTTCATATAATTCTTTTATAGTCCTATCTATCATTATGTCTTAAATCTTCAAATGCATCATTTTATGTTCTTTTATATTTTTCTTTCTCTATTTTTTTTCACATCATATTTCCACTGTAAAAAGAGGCAGCCGTGGTAGTGCAGTGGTTAGCATTGCCACTTCACAGGAAGAGGTTCGCTGGTTCAGTTCTTGGCTGGGGTGCCTTCTGTGTGGAATCTGCATGTCCTACCTGTGGTCACATGGATTTCCTCCAGGTACTCTGGTTTCTTTCCAAAGACATGCAGTAGGTGGATTGGACACTCTAAATTGGCCCTAGGTCAGTGTGTGTGTGTGTGCCTTCTCTGGAAGGTTGGGCTTGCAACTTGACACCATAAAACTCCACTGCCAATCATGAGCAGACAGATGATCCACTGTGGCAACCCCTAACCAGGAAAAGCTAAAAGAAGAAGGTTTCCACTATAAAAATCATTTTTAGATTTTTCCTTAAATATCTTCAATCATTCAGATCAGTTTTTATAAAATGTTCTCATAGTAATACGATCCTTCCATAACTGTAATACTATTATCTTTCCTTCTACATTCTATGCATTTTCATTTATCCTTTTTATTCCTTTACCCATTTGTATATATTCATTGTTTTCCTTTATCTCTAGCCATATTGCAAGATATCAGAAAATCCTGTGTCAGCTACCATCCCTTCTCCAATAACTAAACCTTCTGATACTATAAAATAATCTATTTCAGTTCTATTTTCAAGTCTTTGAATATTTTGCCCCAAAATTCTAACTTACCACATTTTATAACTTCTAACATTTTTCTTGTATCATTTCCTTTCCTTTTATGCTTGCCTCTTAGATTACAATTAAATCTCCTGTTATTATAATATTCACATTTATCACTTCACAGTCTAAAAACTGATGAAATAAGCTTTCCCCTTCTTTATAATTAGTATAAGCATATAATGTTATAATTCTATATGCTTATTCTTTCCATTTTAAATCTACAATGGTTAATATCTCCATTTTACTAAAGTTGCATCTAATATCTTTACTGTATTTCTACTGAATATGGCTATTCCAAAAAATCTTTCATGTCCCAAATTCTAGATTATCTTCCCTCTCTTTAGTTTCACTGTTTGTAATCTTTCTTCATTTGTTAAAAATCTTGTGTCTTCTAATATAACTACATCTATATCTCATGTATTACACAATTCATAGACCCCCCATTCTTCTTAACATATTCTTAATACTATTCACATTTGCAGAAAGCACTCTAAAATTTTCATTTTTCCTTTTCCTTAGATTCATGACTAAATAAGTTCATAGCTAGTTACTAGGCTAGCTTCCTTAATGAGTCATTCTAAACCTAGCCAATTTCCCTCACAATGGTGAGAATCAAACTCTATACTTTGTGTCTGGGAGTCAAATACCTTAGCCATAATACCACTCCACAACCATTAGATGTATATATTCTTTTTCATTCATTTCCTTTCTTTTTTTATTTTGTACTTATCCCTTTAAATTTCCTTTTTCTGTCTTTTACCTTTTGACCAATAGATTTTTTATTTTACTATCGTCCAGTTTATGTCTTCTTCATCACTTATTCCAGAGCCTTCTTCTATGTCCTCCTTATTATTTTTATCATTTAAGTTTTTCTTTCTCTACTACTTCCAAAAATCTTCTCTTTCCTTTGCTCTTATCTTCATTTTTACAATGCATACATAAACGTCCAATGTTGTTAAATGTATAACATTTCAATTCACTTTTTGCATCATGTCCCATTTCCCCACAAATATAACATTTCTTTTGTGTTACTTATCAAATGTCCTTCTTTTCCACAAAAAAAAAAAAAAAACACATTTTGGGTTGTGCAGCCCAATGGTGCAGCATTTTGCATTGTTGCCTCACAGCAAGAGGTTCACCGGTTCGATTATTGGCTGGGGTGCCTTCTATGTGGAGTCTGCATGTCCTCCCTGCATTTATATGGGTTTACTCCCATGTTGCAAAGACATGCATCTGGAGCATTTCTCCCTAGGACTCCGCTGAAAATTGGCTCATTTCAAGTTGGACTTTACCGGTAAATTAATTTTATGACACCCTATTCCCCTCCACATTTATCATACTTGGTATATGTATAATTTTTTTCTCTTTCTAGTTTTAAAACAGTATTACAATCCCATCCACCACTCCATAAATCACTTTTATCATAAACTTTTGTAATGTCCAGTACTTTTTTACATAAAGTTTTCAAATGTACTTTCAAAGTCTGTCTTTCCACTTCTGTTCAAAAGTGTACATGAATTTTCTTTTTTTTTGTGTCCCTGTTAAATGCTTTTATGAATTTTCTTTTTATGCCCCTGTTAAATGCTTTTATCACATAAAGATTCCATGTGTTTTAATGTTTCTTTTTATTCATATTCTTCAAGAAAAGTTTCCATTGAAAAAAATAGTCTCAAATATAATGTCACAAAATGTCTCTTTGCTAATAGGAATAAATGCTCTTACCTCATGTGCTTTTATGCACAAATGAGCTTTTAAAATGACCCACACCATACCTGTCCATTCCTTTGTCTTATTTACTTTGAATCCTTACCATGTACTTCTGTTTTTCATTTTCTTCTGCCTGTTTCTTTTCTGCTACTCCCCTTTTTCCTTCTTTCACTTTCTCTGCATATGTTTTCTTTTCCATCTCACTGCTGTTCTTCAGGATTGTCTCTGCATCCTCCTTTTGCATTTTCTCCATAATGTCCCCTAGGGAATGTCTTTTTCATTTTCTGTCTCAGTCTGCATCACCATTTCTTTAAGTAATTCATGCCACAACCCTCCCAGCTGGAGGGTTGTAATTATACATCCATCATTTGCCAACTCATCTCCATCAAACAGATTTCTTTCAAACAACTAATCAGAATCCTGCACACATTCACTGGACTCAGTATTGACTTTCTCTTCCATTTCTCTCACCACACCATTATCTTCTTCTCTCTCCATCTGCCTCCCTATTTCTCCAGGCTGCCTGTGTACCTGAAATGGAAACAGAAAGTGTTCATGCAAAATGGGTCCCACTTGAAACAGTGACGTGTAGGGGAAGTTCTCCAATGCCTTGGCCAAGTTTGTCCTGATAGTATAAACACCATCTTGGGCCTCCTCTGAAAAGAGGTTACTAGCCTGGTGGGACTAACCCAGTCAACAAAGGATAAATAAATAAAATAAAAATAAAATAAATAAACTTTCTGGTGCAGCTAAGTCCTTTTATTGCTTTCTTGGTATTTCTACTAAGTTGTTAATGAGGGATCTGTAAGGGTCCACAACTGCAGGTCTTCCCAACCTTACTGTTTTTGTATATACTCTATTTATGGCTTTCTTGGAGTCTAACGAAGACACTATCAATCTGGAATTTACAGTGCAGTTCAACAATTAACATGTTAATAATACATTGTTAATAATGTTGTCTGGACTTTAGTCACTTAAATTTAATATAAGCATAGAATAACTCATTTCACCGACTTTCCACTAGAAGAATTGGAGGGGAATAATTCATTCTCCATTGAAATGCACATGTCTGAGATTCAATTGAGCCTCTGTATAATTTCCAAGGTAACCATTTATTCTCATAAATTCAACATATTTCTCTGTTGTCATGTCCACCATCTTCCACAGTTTAACTCATTCCTTAGGTTGCTTTTCTCTAAATATATAATATGGTTCCAGTTTTGTGTAGGCACCAGAAACCTGCTTGTACTTTTATAAAACTTTAATTTCCTTACCTTGGAATTAAAGAAGGAAAGGCCACCTACTCTTTTTTTAAGGTAGTTCATCCTGTCAGGTACTGCTGTCAATCTTAGATGGGCAATTAATACTACTGATGTCAGGAGCACAGCAGCTGCTATAAAAAGACAGAAAAATGTGGAACTATCTGACTTTCCTCTGTCGTTATTGCAGAGAGAACTTAAAACTCCCCTTTTATAGCAAAACAAAGGAATTAGATCAGTCAGAGGTTTAAAGTCAGTTGTCACCTTTTCTGACAAGTTTACATAAGCAGAATCACACTATTGAAATGCTAAGCTTTAAATGTTGGTTATTTATAATAGTTTATATATTAAGATAACTTATAGGTAGTATCAAAAATTTCTGTGATAGTTAGAGAAAAGTCAGAAAATATTTTTCTTGTAAAGTATCAGCATATTTATCATTTTCAAGACCCGACCACCAACACCACCCACTGGACAGAACTGCAGAAGGAGAGACAGGTGTGTTGCATTTGATTTGGCCAGTTCCATCAGGACCAATCTGTGGGTATGCTCCGGTGACATTTCTGTACATTTGTATCGCACATTTTAATATTCATATGTTTGTGGGATTGTGCTCTACAGTATGGCCTGTCTGGTTGTATTGCAGATGTGTATACATGTTCTTTGTGTTTCTTTCTGCTTTACCCGCTGCTCCCTCATACACCTCCAGTTCACCTATTCTGCATACGACACAGTCTCGCCTTTGAGGATTATACCATTACCCATCCCCCACATGCACATATTCCTGACACTCCATCCATCACTGCTTTGGTTGATGGCCCATGACACGGTCAAGGTAACACATTGCGTACACTACATATGTCAGGTACCTGTATGGTTGTGTGGACTACCCTGGCATGTTTCACCTTCCACATGCTATACATCACGCACATAGGTACATGCCCATACTTAACTTTCATGACATGGTTCGTACACCCGGGTAATACCCGTTCAAATGTGACACATCCTGACAAGTATGGCTTGGACCGCAGATGTGTGGATTTTGGCCGACTGTTCTGATCATTGGTAGGATGCCACCTTTTCCTGTGTCCAGGATGGGATATATTCCAGACACATATCCAATTGTACTGGACAACACATACCCACAGTCAACGCTATGGATAATACTGTTCCTTTAAGCCTACATGTTGCCTTATTATTGTAGCAGTTTATATGCTCCTTCTGTTTCATTTACATGCTTATTCTATTTCCTGTCACATATGGTATGTTAAATACGGACATACCTATTGTATGTGACTATTACATGCGCTGTGGGATATAATTCTGTCATACGATTGCTAGATATTTACATTTATCGTGGTTTTTGTTATAGACACATCTGCCCAGCTGTGTACTCTCCCTCACAATATGAGTCAGCTGGTGACCCTGACCATACCTCATACATACATATGTGGCTGGACGTACCTATTGGCAGTGCGCTAACATGATGCATTTCACTTCCACTTGGTATAACTATCTACACTGCGTTGGTCTACGGGCACACGGTTTTTAATGTCAGCTGTCGACATGCAACCTAAACTGCTTGCATATAACAATTTGCAAGCTATAGTAATCACGACTGGGTACGCCAGTTCCTGGCGATCCACCTACCCTACCGCAGCTGGACATGGCACTGGTTCCCAGCACATATAGGACCCAACCTGGTGCTGCCCCCTCTGCTGGCCCTGTACCAGCTATGGATGGAACCAACACAGGGGACTGGAACCATCACCCCTGGGAGTGGGTGTAGAGGAGGGTTGTCCTTCAGATGGAGCTGGATGACCACCTGCGCCAGGTGGAGGGCAGGCTGTTGCAGCTAGAGGGGCAGGTGGTCCCTCCAGCCCAGCCCCCAAGCACAGTCACCTTTGGGTCTGTGAAGGAGTAGTGGTGACTGCCATCAGGTAGGGACATCAATGCCACTACTACCATCTGGGGGGCTCATGAGCCTCAGACTCCCAACCACCCTCCCCATCAAGGTGCTTACTTCCCCATGTGTCATACACCACCCCTGTCTGCTGTCTTGTCTGTCTGCAAATGCAACCTCTCCTACCAAACATCCCTCACCACACTTACCAATAATCCTCCCTTAACATCCCACTCTCACCTTAAAAAAAAGGTCATCTGTCCCAGAAAAAAATCACGTCCCATACATAGCTCTGCATTTCACCCAGACATGTACCCAGCATGCAATTTAACCTTACCAGTCATCCATATTGTATGATGGCCATACACCTCCCTGTAGGGTGTGAGGCTTCTAATTCTAAATTGTCCACATTGAAAGCAGCTGTTGCTGCCAAAGAAATGCAGAGCTATGGTTCTTTCCTACACCCGTCCTGCAAATCCCTACTTGTTTCTCCTCTTGTGTGTCCCCCCTGCTTGCCCCAATATTACAACTTTCCTATCTCCCTTTTTTCTTTTCTTTATTTGAAATTTGTGCGGGTTTAAGTGGCCGTAAGCAGCTGTAACCGGGCGTAAGTGAAGCTAAGCTCACATAAGCATCACTTAGCTCTGCACAAACCCACTTACAACTGCTTTAAAATGCCTTAATCACTCTGTCTCCAACATCCTCTGTTCTGCCCAACAGCAAAATAACCAGCCCTTGCAAGTCTCAAACCCAGGGCCATACACACTATAGCCAAAGGGATTTACCATTAAGCCATTTCAGATGTAAACAAATCTGATGTTTTCTCAAACATATCATCCAGCACAGTCATTCAACAGTAGGGGAAATCTATTCATATATATATATATATATATATATATATATATATATATATATATATATATATATATATCTGTATATAGATATAGATATATATACCACACCCTGTTTGGCCGTACAGCCCATGATCTGAGGAGAGGACCACTCTGTGGAATGAGCTCATCCACAGGATAAACAACGTTGACTTGCATACTTGGAGTTATGAGAGGGTCCAACATCATTGCACTGACCTAATCTGACATGCCCATCAGTGTGCTGCTGCATTTAGGAGGGACCAGCTAGCCACGGGGGGGGGGTCATGCCATCCAGCCCCCCTGACACAAGCTGAGGAGCTCCTCACCAGCCTCTGGGCACCTGCCTCCCAGCAAAGACAAGACCCAGCAGATAGCATTGTGGAGGTGGGTGCTACCTACACAATGGATGAGGAGCACACAGGTAAGGCTCCAGGGCACATCAGTAGACTACTGTTGCTTATCCATCTGCATCTGTAGAGTTTCATCATGCATATGTGAGATAAAATATATATAGTCTGTTGCTGCATTGTAGTAATAAACAGATGTGCATAATCTGTAGTATTGTGGGTTTGTACTGTTGATGTACTGAAATGCTGCTCCCACCCTGTACCAATGCCACAGGTGTGGCTACTGACATCACATCTCACACACAACTATGTAAGTCCTTCTGGTATACCTCTGTGGCAGCAGCCTGTAGCTAGTGAGTATTGTGTCATTTGTTCAGGTTTGCCAATACACCGGCCATGTTATGGCCATGGTATTTGCCATGCACACATTTTAACACACCTACCCATAATGCATGCTGTACATGTTCATTTATTGTTGCTGTTAACTACACTGCATCACAGTGGTCACCATAGTGGCATATCTGAAGGGTATGTAAGAGTCCTGCAATATAACTAACAACCTGTCATTGCAAGATGTGTGGACAGAGATGAACATAATGGTGGGGCAAATGGCCTACAGTAGGAACATATCTGAAATATCACCCTTATACAGTGCTACAACAGTGTATATACCACTATTACAATGGCAACTGTTACAGATCTACACAACAGCATATCACAATACCACATTCCACAACCCTTGCAACCTGTAATGTGGTCCTAACATGAGCAATGAATGTGTAATATGACATCTTATGTTAGGACAGCAAATATGGCAAATACATACCGTAACAAACACTGGAAGCATATGTGTGCACACACTCCAAATAACATATTGTGGAAGCAGCTTGTTATGTACTGACAGCATTCACTCTTCATGAGTATGCACCTTCCAGCAAGTACAGGTCCTCAATGTCACACCAAGAAATGGTCTGTTTTCCAAGACGTATGTCCATCACATTTGCCCACTCACCTGCAACAGAGGCAGCCATGGCATTCACACATCTTACAAGCCACAGAATGGATTCCATACCCAACAGATAGCACGCAGAAGTGGGACATGTAGCCTTACCTCACCAATGCATATATCATGACAAACAATGCAGACAGTCAAGTATGTGATGAAGATGTATGGGACAACATTAATGTAGAAAATAAACAGATGGCTATCCAAGACAGATGACGACACATGTTGCAAACTGGTCATGGATGCTGCCTAGTACATCCTGCAACACTAAGGGAGTTGCAGGAATGTCTAGCAAGTACTGGCTGTGGAGTACCTGTGTCAACATTCACCTGGAGTCTGCATAAGTGTGGCCCATAACTTAGGATAATCAGATGGGATAGTTGTTCTACAGGAAACATCAGCCAGGGGTCTCTACAGGTAGCATATGCATAACATCAAAGGTCGCCCAACGGCATGTGTTGCAATCTGTAATGGTGTACCAAGACCAAGTTAGTAACCTACAGACAGTATCAAGATACATGTGCTGCACAAGCAACACCTCACTCCACCTCAGGCCCACCTTCCCCATCTGTACCTTGCTGGTGCCAGTGTACACCTGTATGTTTGCCATTCATTAGCAGGGACTAGGCTGGTACACACGGTGTTCTGAATTTGGGACACTTCAAAATGACCCTCATGTGTAGCCCATAGTTGTCAAGCATCGGCAAAAAGGCTGAGGATGGGGAGGGGTGTTATCCTGAAACACAACAGTGAACTGAAGCAGACATCCAAAGCTCACTAAGAATGGCTGTATCTGCACACAGTCAAGGTTATGAATTGTGGCAGACATAATCCTGACTCCCCAGCAATAGTGAAGGCACTGTTTGACCTCCAAGGTCTGTGCACATGAGTTGACCTTGCAATCTCGCAGAGTTAGGGGACATTTGTAGGGCTGAGTAACCAAATACTGGCAAGTGCAGATGGGCCATGATAGTATACCCCTTCCAAGAATAGTGACTGCTGTAGTACACTTAACAGTTGGTGCAACAAATCATCATGTTAAGAGTGTGCACACCTATGCACCCACAGATCATATGCATTTCAATCAGCATCTGCACAACTAACACAATTGTTTGATACTGCATTTGATTGCACAGGTCATATGTGACATATCAGGTTCATGTAATGTTAACATATGCAGTATTGAGGCCCCATGGCATATCAGGGAAGAGGATGCCATGTCAGTAAGGGTGTGTGCACTCCTCATAGCCACAGTAAGGTTTGAAGGTTGTCAGTGTAATTGTATTTTATTGGTCATACATGCACCACTGATGATGAGATCTGCAATCAGACATCAGGCATTCACTATTGACATCTGTCCACATGTCATCCCCAGGTATGTGTCAGACAAACACATAGCAGCTGTGAGCAGCAGAGCAAACATAACTGACACATATACACATTCAGCAATGGCATGGATGCACAGTACATGCCAGGGTGCTGAACAGGTGCACAGCAGTGCTGTGTACATGGGTGCAGTGTGTTCCAGGGGAAGGGGCATCACCTACTAACAAAACCTATGCATTACAGAGATGTATAATGTTGGTAACAGGGATTAACTATAGCTGCAGTGCATGCTGTTGAGTGCCATATGTCATGCATGTTGACAGATGGGTAATGAGAGGTCTGTGTGTAATATCTTTGTGCAACCTCACCTGTAAGTAAGTGTGTGTGTGTGTGTGTGTGTGTGTGTGTGTGTGTGTGTGTGTGTGTGTGTGTGTGTGTGTGTGTGTGTGTGTGTGTGTGTGTGTGTGTGTGTGTGTGTGTGTGTACAGTTAAGCAATGACATGCAGGTCTTAAAGTGCATTTCTTTTTTTCCTCCTCACAGGTGGCGAGGTGGGTCAGGGTCCCTCCTGCAGGCAAACTGATGTTAGTGTCCACACAGACTCTGACAATGATGATAGGTGTGTTGAGGCACAGGCAGGGTTGTCCGGGGCTGAAGCTGTGCCATTGTTTGACATCTCACTGTTATCCATCCCATCCCCGCACACAGTCACATTGCCTATACATACCCCATCACCAGTGGCCATAGATGAGGGACAGTTGGTGAATGGTGGCATGGGACAGAATATTGTCTATGGCACAAGTGTCTGCACACAGAAGCCATAGCCGGATGCCCGGCGAGGTACCACACAGGCAGATGTACAAGGGTGCTTGTAGGAGGGCTGCTGGTCATCATGCCCCTGGCAGAAGTGCCACATCTGGTGTCACTAGACACATGTTTCAGGCCATCATGGAGGTGCAGGCACTTATGGAATGGTATACCAGACAGGGTCTGAGGCTGCAGAGGGCTACTCATTATGCTGTTATTGACAACATCCATGATCTTGCACTTGCCCACCGTTATTTTGTAGAGGTCCTGGATAGACAGTTGGGTGAGATGGTGGGAATCCTCAACCATGGAATGTCGGTGCTTGAGCATATGGTGGGAATAGTGATGCAATAAGAATCTCCATACGGTCCCTGAAGAGTCTTGCAGTCAAGTAAAACAGTCAATACGATAAGAACACTGCAGAACTCATAGTATTGGTGGTGAGTTCTGCAGTGTTCTTATCGTATGGTGGGAATAGTGCGACGGCCACATGGACTTAAGCCAGCAACACCAACAGGTGAAGGTCGACGTGGACGTGCAAGAAGTAAGAGCCGTTCTCATAGTGGCAGTACCAGCCCCAGCACTGCAGGGGGGGCACAGTCCACACCACAACATAGGCCATGTGCACGTGGCCCTGGCCAGTCCCAAGAGGGACCCAGATCCTGCGGACATATGTCATCATCAGGGGAGAGTACCATATCATGGCTTGTATCTGGTGGCACCCATGGAACCCTGGCAGGCATAGTTTTCATGTCCATGGCTGGAGATGGTGAACTGCACACCCTGCCAGGTATGGCCTGCAGCTGTCCAACAAATCCCTTATAGGGCAGCCACATGGCAGAACTGTGTACACACACACACACACACACACACACACACACACACACACACACACACACACACACACACACGCACATGCACACGCACATGCACACACATCACCAGCACAGCTAGGGCAACCCCATACCTACACACACCATATCTGCACAGCCCAATTAATAATGAAACCCCCTAACACACAGACATGATATCAAATGAATGTCTCAGCCTAGGTCTCTGGCAAATGCACAAAACACACCCTGTGCATATGCTGATAGCAGTGCCACATCCCTGTCATCCATAACATTGATGCAGGGACATGCTAATATGGTTTTGATACTACAGTGTACTAATGTAATGCTGTGTAACATGTTTTCAGCGCTAAAGTTTAATGCTTACATATCAGGATGTGTAGCTGTTCATCCATGATGCATTATAGCTTTTATTAACACTGAGTGATTGTGGTCTCCATAATGTATTCCGTTTGTGTTGTAGGTATCTATGTGTCAGCAGGACGTTGGTCTGCTGTTGTTTCCTACAAGGGGTATGGCACTGTGGTGACACCTTGACTGTGCCATATCCTGGGTACAGCTGAACATAAGTCACAGGTCTGTATAACAGTTACTGCATGTGCCACATGCCTGATAGGTCTGAGGGGTATATACAGGTGAGTGCATGGTGGCTGATGTCAGCAGCCCTTCTACAGTGGACAATGGTAAGTGTACTGAGTGCTACACACCACATATTTGTGAATAACACACACACACACACACACACACACACACACACACACACACACACACACACACACACACACACACACACACACACACAGAGGCTTTGGTATTGATGCAATACACAGAGAATACTGTACACATGGATGTATGTACTTTTGCAAGGAACCCATTTTAGCCTATGTAATTCCACCAAGACAGAATAGGCACAACATTACATTGGGAAATAATCCGTCTGCTAGTTTAATGTCATTGACGATGGTACTGGCAGGGTACATGTCCCCTTCCCCAATGTAGTGCAATCCTCAACTTGGTAAACATAGGTGTGCTGGTGTGGGTGGCACAGCCCTACCCTTTGGAGGGTGTGGAGTGGTGTAGAACCACAGAGAGTGCGATTGACAACTACTTAAACTGTTAACATGAACTGTACAGTATTACAGCCAACTAAGCGAGGAGGATACACTCAACAATAACTGCAATAATGGTGGCTGTGTCCAAAAGATCCACAACCAGCTATATATACCAACCCCAGTATTGCTCTACAGATATACAGTGGGGAAGAGGGCATTTACACATATACTACTAGTTTTGATGGAATGAATTTCCACAGGATGATACCTGTGGAATGTTAGCATTTGCCAGTCAGTTCTCAGACAGATGACCTCCTGGGACATGTATATTCCGCAAACTGAAGTAGATCCCTTCACATAAGCACACACTCTTACTTGTCAACCCTGGGACTAGAACCCCTACCTAGGTACTTAGTGCTACTAATATGTGTGGTCTTAATTGCACACACTACACATGTTACATGTTAAGTGGAGAACATCACCAGGCCTTGTACAGCATGGTAATGGGGGATGTGCTGGTTGTTTATGAACAATACATAGTGTGACATACTGTCATATACACATTGACAAACACGTAACAGTCATACACGCATCTGAGAGACATGGGTTTATCAGTGCTAACTACCTTGTTAATGTGTCCATTCTGTTGCAGATAAGTTGCACACAGCACATGCATCATTGGGCTGGATAGTGTACTCAGTTACCTGCATGGCTGATGGTGACAATGGTCCCCATACAGTGGACCTTGGGACATGTACTGGGTATACCATGGTGTAAAGACAGTATACCCAGCAGCCACACCCCACACTGGATATTGTACTCACTGAAACCCATGATAATACTCTGACATACCCACCATCATACATTGACCAGGACTGCAATACAACCCCTTGTCTATCTCAAAAGTGCTACTACAGGGATATGCATCTATTGCACATGCCACAGGGATAGTAGGGTGATGCTTTGTCATGGCTCTCCTATGGTCAGCAACATCACTATCCCTTATACTGTGTGGCAAGGCGTATTGTATTAGGAGAATGTGGCCTCAGAATGCTGTATCCTACAAATATACACACTTATACACACACTTGCCAGGACTCAGAGTGTAACCCATGCCTACTTACCCATTTGTACAAATGTGTTGTGCTGGTACTGCAATCTCCAGGGAGCCCATAGGGTGAAGAGTGCAACAAGGTGCATATAATGTCCGTTACAGCAGCGGCCATATCTAACTATGGCAATGGGTGGTGCACTGGGTATGAAGGGCCTCAGGGTATTATCAACTACAGGTTTACAAACACACAGACACTGTTATTCTCAGTAATGCACACTGACATTATCATGAGTGTGTGTGTGTGTGCTGGCAGCCCTGGCAGTTACCATGACTCCCATATCTATTGGGCTGTGCAGGTATGGTGTGTGTAGGTATGGGGTTGCCCTAGCTGTGCTGGTGATGTGTGTGCATGTGCTTGTGTGTGTGTGTGTGTGTGTGTGTGTGTGTGTGTGTGTGTGTGTGTGTGTGTGTGTGTGTGTGTGTGTGTGTGTGTATGTGTGTGTGTGTGTGTGTGTGTGTCTGCGTGTGTGTGTGTGTGTGTGTGTGTGTGTGTGTGTGTGTGTGTGCATGCATGACTGGCCGTCCTGTGTGTCAGTGTGTGATCATGCCCAGTATGACTGTTACGCATGTTGCCGACCGACATTACCGTCATACCGTCATGTGTGTGAGCATGCCAAGTATGGACAACTGTATCACATGTGTCACATGTCCAGATAGTCAGTATTGTGTTGCCAACCCCTCTGTTCTACACAGACAGGTGTCATGCTGTGTCTGCAGGGTAGTTAATGGTCATGTGGCATTGA